>NW_004443984.1:8355079-8550664 GCF_000243295.1 Trichechus manatus latirostris
TTTTTTTTTTTTTTAACATCCAGTGGTCTTCCAGTCCAGGTCTCTTTTTCTGAGATGCAGGCCCTGCTATCCAGCTGCTTACCTGACATTCCTACCCAGTTTTTGAACAGACATCTCTAAAGTAACACGTGCGAAAATTAACACAGCCAGACTCTCAGTTTTGCTTCCCCTCAACTGCCCAGCTCAGTAAATGGCACCTCTGTTCACCGAGTTTCTCGGGACCCTCTCCCTCACCCTTCACATGCATCCTTTCGAAGCCTCCATCCAGGACCGATCCACTTCTGCCCATCCTTGCCATCATTACCCTGGTCTAAGCTACCTTCACCTCTCACCTGGTCTTCTGCCATAGTCCCTGCTTCCACCTTTGCCCCCAAACAAGCTGTTCTTGAAGCAGCCAGAGGGGTCTTCAAAACCTAAGTTAGATTAAGTCTCAACCTGCTTAGGTCGCTCTGATGACTCCCTGGTGTACTTAGGATGAAATCCAAATCTTAAAGGAGGCCCCGGGTGATCTGGGCCCTGCCCACCTCTCCCACTTCGCTTGAATGGTATCCTCTCTCTCTGCATTCTAACAGCCCTGGCCTCTGTGGGATTCCGCATGATCCAAGCTCCTTCCCACCTGACTGCATTCACATGTCTCTGGAACATTCTTTTTTTTTGTTTTTCATATGCTTTGTATTTTTTTTTTTATTGTACTTCAGGTGAAGCTTTACAGAACAAATAGTTTCTCATGAAACAGTAGTACACGTATTCTTTTATGACATTGGTTAACAACCCCACGACATGTCAACCCTCTCCCTTCTCGACCTTTTTTTTTTTTTTCGTGAAAATATACATAGCCAAAGATACACCATTTCAAAAATTTCTGCATGCACAGTTCAGTGACATCAACTATGCTCTACCAGTTGTGCTGCTATTCTCACTTTAGATGAAGGTTTACAGAACAAAATAGTATCTCGTTAAACAGTTAGTACACATGTTGCCCTATGACAATGGTTAACAACCCCACTACATATCAACACTGTCCTTACTCAGCCTTGGGTTCCCTATCATCAGCTTTCCTGTCCCCTTCTGCTCTGGAACATTCTTCTTATCAAACCTAACCTTCCCTTGACTCTCAACTTGAATGCCCTTCTCCAGAGGGGGTTTTCTTCATCTTCTCTTACAGCTGCCTATGCGTTCTCATAACCCTCATCCTCTTTTTGTGATTATATGTTTAGGTAGGTGTGTGATTGCTTGTCATGGTTGGCCTCATTCACAGGAATGTTAACCCCCTAAGAGTAGGGACATGATTGCTGTTTGTCACTGTGAATCCAGTACTAACATAGTGCCTGGCACAGGCTGGCTTCTCAAGACGTTTTCACTAAATGAGTGAAGGTATTATTCTCCCCATTTTAGAGATGAGACAACAGAGGCCTGGGAAGTAAAATAACTTGGCAGACATCACCCAGCAAGTCAGCGGAGCGGCTGGGACTCACCCCGGGCATGCAGACCCAGATGCAGTGCTCCTCCAGTCCCCTACCTCACCCCACACCCAATACCTGGGAGTTCCTAGTATGTGTGTAATGCTCTACATATATTAGATCGTTTAAACGCACCATAACTCTGAGAGGAAAGGAATATTCTCCCCACGTCACACGAAAATGTGCAAACTGAGGCTCACTGAGAGCACATGTCTTGCCAGAGTCACTGAATTAACAGAGAGCAGAGGCTGGATTCAGCTCAGGTTTCTCCCCTCATTCTTTCTACTATAACAAACTGCAGCTCGTGTGCTTTTATTGAGCACCTACTAAGCACTAGGCTGGGAACTGGGCACTTGGAATGAACCAGTAGACCATAACCAACGTGAAGACAAGCACAGTGCTAACTATGAATTCTGGTATCTTAGCCTCAGAAACTTAGCAAAGGGCCATAGGGCTCTGTCCCAGGCATCTGGAAGTTTCTTCCACCCCCAGCCTTTCTCCGGACCTTGCCAGGGACTCCCCAGCTTGTTGTCAGCACCCTGTCCCCACAGGCCTGCCCCATAGACCACATTCCCAAGTGCTCACCTCAGTTCGCCACTAGGGGTCAGACATGCTCAGTGTCAAGGGGTTCCTCCCACTTGCTAGGCTAGGGCCTGAGCTTGCACCAGGATCTCAGGAGTAAAAAAAAGAAAAAAGTAAAAAGAAAGGAGTAAAGGGAGGGAAGGGGAAGGGAGTAAAAGAAGACTTAGGCTTCCCAGCCTGGGTGTCCTAAGGAATCAGCTCTGCCTAGACCCAGGGAGGAGTTTCTCAGTGGTTCTTCCTCCCTTGTCTTCCTCCTCTGACGTTATCTTCTCCTCTTCTTCATACATTTGCTCACTCATTCATTCACTCAATAAACTTATTAACAACTTTATTGAGATGTTCACCACTCATCTGTCAATTTGTCATACTATGGTGGCTTGTATGTTGCCGTGATGCTGGAAGCTATGCCACCAGTATTTCAAACACCAGCAGGGTCACCTATGGTGAACAGTTTTTAGCAAAGCTTCCAGAGTAAGACTAGGAAGAAGGACCTGATGGTCTACTTCTAAAAAAATAGACAGTGAAAACCTTATGGATAGCAGTAGAACATTGTCTGATATAATGCCTGAAGATGAGCCCCTCAGGTTGGAAGGAACTCAAAATACGACCGGCAGCAGCTGTCTCCTCAAAATAGAGTCGATCTTAATGATGTGGATGGAATAAAGCTTTCAGAATCTTCATCTGCTGATGTGGCACAACTCAAAATGAGAAGAAACAGCTGCAAACATCCATTAAAAATCAGAACTTGGAATGTACTAAGTATGAATCTAGAAAAATTGGAAGCCCTCAAAAATGAAATGGAATGCTTGAAGATATATATCCTATGCATTAGCGAGCTGAAATGGACTGATAATTGGCTATTTTGAATCAGATGGTCTTTTATATGGTTGTGATGGTTAAGATTGTGTGTCAACTTGGCTGGTCCATGATTCTCAGTGTTTTAATGTGATTACTCCCATGACTGAATATACTGTGAGTAGCCAATCAGATGAAAGAGAGTCTCCTTGGGGATGTGGCCTGCATCTGAATATAAGCAGACGTTCTGGCTTTTTGCTTGCTCTAGATCCTGCGGCTGCCTCCTGTTGTCTCATCTCCGGTTCTTGGGACTTGAGCTGCCGGCTTATCTGCCGAACTTGGGATTCGTCAATCTTCACAGCCTGTGAGTGGAGCCCTGCTCTCTGACCTGCTGATCTTGGGTTCACCAGCCCCTGCAGCTACATGAATCAGGAGAAACTTTGTGGTCTTGCCTGCCGATCTTGGAACTCATCAACCTTCACAGCCTGTGAGCGGGAGCCCTGCCCTCCGACCTGCCCATCTTGGGCTCGCCAGCTTCTGAGGCTGCGTGACTTGGGAGAGGCCTCTACCCTGATCCCTGGACTTGGGACATTCTAGCTTCTACGATTGCGTGAGCTGTTTCCTTGATATAAATCTCTCTCTATATATATATATATTTATACGCTTTACTAGTTTTGCTTCTCTAGAGAACCCAGCCTGATACAATGGTCTACTATGCCAGGAATGACAAATTGAAGAGGAACAGCAGCACATTCATTGTCAAAAAGAACATTTCAAGATCTATCATGAAGTACAATGCTATTAGTGATAGGATAGTATTCATACACCTACAAGAAAGACCAGTTAATACAAATATTATTCAAGTTTACACACCAGCCACTAAGGCCAAAGAGGAAGAAAATTGAAGATTTTTACCAATTTCTGCAGTCTGAAATTGATCAAACATGCAATCAAGATACACTGAAAATTCCTAGTGATTGGAATAGAAAAGTTGAAAACAAAGAAGGACCAGTAGTTGGAAAATACGGCCTTGGTGATAGAAACAATACCAAAGATCGCATGATAGAATTTTTCAAGACCAACAACTTATTCACGGGAAATACCTTTTTCAACAACATGAATGGTGACTACACACACGGACCCCTCCGGATGGAATACACAGGAATCAAACTGATAACATCTATGGAAAGAGATGATGGAGTAGCTCAGGATCATCAGTCAGAACAAGTCCAGGGGCCGACTTGCTCATATATAAGTTCAAGCCAAAGCTGAAGAAAATTAAAACAAGTCCACAAGAGCCAAAGTACAACCTTGAATATATCCCACCTGAATTTAAAGAGACCATCTCAAGAACAGATTTGATGCATTGAACAGTAATGACTGAAGACCAGATGTGTTGTGGGATGACATCAAGGACATCATACATGAAGAAAGCAAAAGGTAATTTAAAAGACAGAAGAAAAAAAAAAAGACCAAAGTGGATGTCAGAAGAGACTCTGAAACTTGTTTTTGAATGTAGAGTAGCTCAAGTGAATGGAAGAAATTATAAAGTAAAACAGCTGAAAAATAAAGCTCCAGGAATTGATGGAATACCAACTGAGGCGTTTCAACAAATGGATGCAGCACTGGAAGTGCTTGCTCATCTATGCCAAGAAATTTGGAAGACAGCTACCTGGCCAACCAACTGGAAGACATCCATATTTATGCCTATTCCAAAGAAAGGTAATACTACCAAATGTGGAAATTATCGAACAATATCATTAATATCACACACAAGTAAAATTTTGCTGAAGATCATTCAAAAGCAGCTGTAGCACTGCATCAACACAGAACTGCCAAAAATTCAAGCTGGATTCAGAAAAAGGTATGGAACCAGGGTTATCGTTGCTGATGTCAAATGGATCCTGTCTGAAAGCTGAGAATACTAGAAAGATGTTTACCTGCATTTTATTGACTATGCAAAGGCATTCGACTGTGTGGATCATAATGAATTATGGATAACATTGTGAAGAATGGGAATTCCAGAACACTTAGTTGTGCTCATGAGGAACCTGTACATAGATCAAGAGGCAGTCATTCAAACAGAACAAGGGGATACTAAGTGGTTTAAAGTCCGAAAAGGTATGCATCGGTTGTATCCTTTCACCATACTTGGGATCTGAATGCTGAGCAAATAATCTGAGAGATTGGGCCATATGGAGAAGAACAGGGCATCAGGACTGGTGGAAGACTCATTAACAACCTGCATTATGCAGATGACACAACCTTGCTTGCTGAAAGTGAAGAGGACTTAAAGCACTTATTTATGAAGATCAAAGTCTACAGCCTTCAGTATGAATTACACCTTAACATAAAGCAAACAAAAATCCTCACAAGTGGACCAATAAGCAACATCATGATAAATGGAGAAAAGATTGATGTCAAGGATTTCATTTTACTTGGATCCACAATCCACACTCACGAAAGCAGCAGTCAAGAAATTAAACAACATACTAACACTGGGCAAATCTGCTGCAAAAGACCTCTTTGAAGTGTTAAAAAGCAAAGATGTCACCTTGAGGACTATATGGTATTTTCAATTGCCTCATATGCATGCAAAAGCTGGACAATGAATAAGGAAGATAGAAAAAAATGCATTAGAACTATGGTGTTAGTGAAAAATATTGAATATACCATGGATCGCCAGAAGAATGAACAAATCTGTCTTGGAAGAAGCACAGCCAGAATGCTCCTTAGAAACAAGGATGGTGAGACTTTGACTTATGTACTTTGGGCACGTTATCAGAAGGGATCAGTCCCTGGAGGAGGACATCATGCTCAGTAAAGTAGAGGGTTAGTAAAAAAGAGGAAGACCCTCAACAAGATGGATTGACACACTGGCTGCAGCAAGGGGCTCAAGCATATCAACAATTGTGAGGATGGTGCAGGACCAGACAGTGTTTCATTGTGTTGTACATAGGGTCACTGAGTCAGAACTGACTCAACGGCACCTAACAACAACAAGTGAGATACAATTTACATACCATAAAAGTTCACTCATTTAAAATGTACATTTCAATGTTTCTAGTCTATTTTCAGAGTTGTGCAATCATTACAATAAATTCAATTTAAGAAATGTTCATCCCCAAAAGAAACTTGTACTCATTAGCTGTCATTCCCCAGCGCACTCCCAGTCCCCTCCCTAGCCTATGTCTTCCCTCCCCAAACTTAGGCAACCACTAATCTGCTTTCTGTCTCTATAGACTGGCCTATTCTAGCTGTGTCATATAAATGGAATTATTCAGTATGTGGTCTTTTGAGACTAGATTCTTTCACTTAATATAATCTTTTTGAGATTCATTCTATTTACTGTCAAGTAACATTCGACTGTATGGATATATTACATTTCATTTATCCATTTATCAGTTGATGAACATTGGGTTGTTTCAATTCTTTGGTTTTTATGAATAACGCTGCTGTGACCATTCATGAACATTTTTGTGTGGATGTTTCTATTTTGATGCTATTGTAAATGGAACTGTTTTTTTAATTTCATTTTTAGACTTTTTTTGTTGCTAATAAAACTAGAATGGAATTGCTGGGTCAAACAGTAACTCTATGTTCAATTTTTGAGGAACTGCCAGACTATTTTCCACAACAGCTGCACCATTTTGTATTCCCATTAGCAATGTATCAGGGTTCCAATTTTTCTATGTCCTCACCAGTTTTTCTCTGTCTCTTTGTGTATAAGCATTCTAGTGAGTGTTAAGTGGTATCTCATTGTGGTTTTGATTTGTATTTCCATGATGGCTAATGATGTTGGCATCTTTTCATGTGCTTGTTGGCCATTTGCATATCTTCTTTGGGGGAAATGTCTATCCAAGTCCTTTGTCCATATTCTAATTGGGTTGTTTGACTTTTTGTTGTTGAGTTGTAAGAGTTCTTTATATATTTTGGATACAAGTACCTTTTCAGATATATGATTTTCAAATACTTTTTCCCAATTTGTGAGTCATCTTTTCACTTTCTTGATGGTGTTCTCTGAAACACAAAAGTTTTTCCTTTTGATGAAGTTCAATTTATCTATTTTTTTCTTTCATCGCTGTGCTTTTGATGTCATATCTAAGATACCATTATTTAATACAAGGTCACAAAGATTTACCCCTATGTTTTCTTCTAAGAGTTTTATTGTTTTAGCTCTTACGTTTAGGTCTGTTACCGTTTGAGTTAGTTTTTCTGTTTATTGAGAGGTAAGGCTCCAACTTCATTCTTTTGCATGTGAGTATCCAGTTGTCTCAGGACCATTTGTTGAAAAGACTATTCTTTTCTCATTGAATTGGCTTGGCACCCTTCTCAAAAATCAGTTAACCATAAATGTAAGGGTTTCAAGAGACAGAAAAGGCCACATAAACCAGAGACTTCATCAGCCCGAGACCAGAAGAACTAGATGGTGCCTGGCTACCACCAATGACCTCCCTGACAGGGAACACAGCAGAGAGTCCCTGATGGAGCAGGAGACAGGTGGGGTGCAGAACTCAAATTCTAGTAAGAAGACCAGACTTAATGGTCTGACTGAGACTGGAGGAACCCTGGAAAGCATGGCCCCTGGATTCTTTATCAGCCCATAACTAAGACAATTTCCAAGGCCAACTCTTCAGACAGGGATTGGACTGGACTGTGGGACATAAAGTGATACTCAGGAGAAGTGTGCCTCTTAGCTCAAGTAGATACATGAGACTAAACGGGCAGCTTCTGTCTGGAGATGAGATGGGAAGGCAGAGAGGGTTAGGAGCTGGTTGAATGGACATGGGGAATCAGGGGTGGAAAGGAGGAGTGTGCTGCCACAGTATGGGGAGAACAATTAGGGTCACATAACAATGTACGTATAAATTTTTGTATGGGAAAAATTTTTTAAAAATATAAGGGTTTATTTCTGGGCTCTCAATTCTGTTCCATCAGTCTCTATATCTAGCCTCATGCCAGTTTCATACTGTCTTGAATGCTGTAGCTTTGGAGTACGTTTTGAAACCAGAAAGGGTGAGTTCTCTGACTTTTTCAAGATTGTTTTAATCTCTTGCATTTCCATGTGAATTTTAGGATCAGCTTGTCATTTTAGAGAAAATAGTGGCTGGGAGTTAGATAGGGATTATATTGAATCTGTAGATCAATTTGGGGGAATACTGACATCCTAACAATACTGTCCTCCAGTCAAGAACACAGGATGTCTTTTAAGTTATTTAGGTCTTCTTTCATTCTTTCAATGATGTTTTATAGTTTTCAGTGTACAAGTCTTGTACTTTTGTTAAATTTGTTCTTCAGTACTTTATTCTTTTTGATGCTGTTGTAAACAGAATTGTTTTCTTAATTTCATTTTTAGATTGTTCATTGCTGAAGTGTAGAAATACAATTAATTTTTATATAATTGCCTTTTATCCTGCAACATTGCTGCACTTGTTTATCAGTTCTAGTAAAACTTTTTGTGGATTCCCTATGTACAAACCATGCCATGTGTAAATAGAGATAATTTTCTTCTTCCTTTCCAATCTGGATGCCTTTGTTTTTTTTTTTTTCTTGCCTAATTTCCCTGGCTAGAACCTCCAGTACAATGTGGAATAAAAGTAGTAACAGCAGACATCTTTATCTTGTTCCTGATCTTGGGTGGAAAGCATTCAGTCTTTTGCCATTAAGTATGATGTCAGCTGTGGGTTTTTCATAGCTACTCTTTATTCATAGTTTACTGAATGTTATTATCATGAAACAGTGTTGGATTTTTGTCAAATGCTTTTTCTGTGTCTATTGAGAACATGATGTGGTTTTTGTGTTTTGCTCTGCTGATACCATTTATTCCATTGATTGATTTTCATATGTTGAACTAACTTTGCATTCTTGGATAAATCCCACTTGGTCGTGGTGTTTAATCCTTTTTATATGTTACTGCATTCGGTTTGCTTGGTTTTTTTTTTTTTTAGTTTGCTTGTAGTTTTTAATTTTTTTCCTTTAAGAGAGATTTTATTTTTAGAACAATTGTAGATTTCCAGAAAAATGCAAAGTTGATACTGAGAGTTCTCATATATACTCTTTAGTCAGCTTCCCCTATTAATAATATCATAAATAGCATGGTGTATTTTTTGTTATAATTGATAAACCAATATTGATACATTATTATTTAATGAACGTCCATAGTTTATTCACATTTCTTCAGTTTTTACCTAATGTCCTTTTTCTGTTCCATGATCCCATCCCAGACACTACATTACATTTAGCTGTCAAGTCTCCTTAGACACCTCTTGGTTGGGACAGTTTCTCAGACTTCCCTTGTTTTTGATGACCTTGACAGTTTTGAGGAGTACTGGTCAGGTAATTTGTAGAATGTCCCTCTATTGGAATTTGTCTGATGTTTTTCTTATGATTAGATTGGGGTTATGCACTTTTGGGAGGAAGACCACAGAAGTAAAATGCCATTTTCATTACATCATATCAAAGGTACATACCATCAACATGATTTATGTTGTTGATGTTGACCTTGACCACCTAGCTGAGGTCCTTAGTTTATAGTATTGTTCAAGTGTTCTGTTTCCTTCTTGATCTTCTGTTTAGTTGTTCTGTCATTACTGAAAGTGGGGTATTGAAAAGCATACAAATTCTTGTGTGGACATATGTTTTCAATTCTCTTGGGTAGATATTTAGTGGTAGAATTGCTGAGTCTTATAGTAACTCTGTGTTTAACTCTGACAAACTATTTTCCAAAATGGCTACACCACTATTACATTCTTATCATCAGTGTATGAAGGTTCTAAATTCTCTACGTCCTCTCCAATCAAAACCCATAAAACCAAACCTGTTGCTGTTGAGTCGATTCCGACTCATAGCAACCCTATAGGACAGGTAGAACTGCCCTATGGGGTTTCCAAGGAGCAACTGGTGGATTTGAACTGCCGACCTTTTTGTTAGCAACTGAGCTCTTAACCACTGTGCCACTAGGGCTCCACTTGTTATTAAATGCCTGCCTGTTTTATTATATACATTCTAATGGGTGTGAAGCAGTATCTCACTGTTTACTCAATAAGCTTTTACTAAGCACCTACTAGGGTCCCTAGATAGTGCAAACAGTTTACGCTGGACTATGAATCTAAAGGTTGGTGGTTGGAACCCACCCAGCAGTGCCGTGGAAGAAAGACCTGGCTATCTGTTTCCACAAAGATTACAGCCAAGAAAACGCTGTGGAGTAGTTCTACTCTGTAACACACAAGGTTGCCATGAGTCAGAATCGACTTGATGGCAACAGGTTTGGTTTTGGTTTAAGCACCTACTATGTGCCAAGCTGTGTTCTAGGTGCTGGAAATTCAGCAGTGACCAGGACAGATATGGGCCCTACTTTCATGGGTCTTAAGATCTACAATAGATTTAGATATTAAACAAGTAAAAAATGCATTCACAGAACAAGTTTAGGACGCGTTAAGTTCCTGAAGACTTGAAACAGAGTAATGGATTGGGGGCTGCCTTATCCAAGGGGTTAGGAAGAGCTCCTCTAGGAAGATGACATTTGCAATGAGACTTGTCTGGCAAGAAGGAGCCACCACTATGCTCAGCCCTGGAGGAAGAGCATCCCAGGCAGAGGGACCAACAAGGACAAAGGCCTTGAAACCTGATGAGTTTGGTGTTTTCCAGGAACACCAAGGAGAACCATGTGGCTGGAGCTACGTGAGCAAAGGGGAGCAGAAGGAGAGGAGATGGCAGAGGTGGGTAGAGCTAAATCACACAGCCCTTTGAAGGAGTTTGAATTTTATTCTGAGCTTGGCAAGAAGCCATTCAAGTTTTGAGAGCGCAGGGTGTTTACATTTTAAGAATCTCCCTCTTGCTGTGTGTGGAGAAGAAGCTACTGGGAGGCAAGGGCAGAACACGGAGATGGTGAGGAGACCATTGACAAAGTCCAGGCAAGAGATGGTGGAGGCTAGGAGCAAAGGGGCTGGGTCTGCGTATACTTTGGAGGTAGAGCAAAACAATTTACCGATGGATTGGATATAAGGGATGAAAGAAAAAGAAGAATCCTTTTCCTCCTGGCCTGTTTTATTCCACAAATATACAGTACGGCTTCAATATGCTGAGTTGTTCCAATGGATCCATTGGGGATCAGAACAGACACATCTTCTGCCTTAGGCCTGGAGACCCAGTACTCTCACCTCACAGGGAATTCCAGGATGGTGTGGCTAGTCCTTGTGAAGGTCCAGCAGCATCCTTGGTCCTACCATTGGCACTGAACCAAAAACCAAACCTGTTGCCATCAAGTCGATTCTGACTCACAGCAACCCTATAGGACAGAGTAGAGCTGCCCCATAGGGTTTCCAAGGCTGTAATCTTTACAGAAGCAGACTGTCACATCTTTCTCTCACAGAGCAGCTGGTGGATTCAAACTTCTGACTTTTTTGATTAGTAGCCAAGTGCTTAACCACTGCACCACCAGGGCTCTGTACCCTTGGCATTATGGAGGTTCAAAATAAGACCTGCATCTCTGCCCTCAGGGAGTTCAAGCCTCATGCCAATCTTGCTCTGACTGCGCTGCCGAGTTCATCTCCCTCAAGCCATGCTCCCACCAGGCCATCCACCACTAAGAGCCCTTCAGGGGCATGTTTCCCAAACTTGAGTGATATACAAACAGGCCTTCTGAAAGGAAGAAGATTCTCCCAGCCAGGCAGTGTTGATTTAAACTATTTTTAATATACATTTCCTTAAAACATAAAGCTAGGTACAAAGTCCCAGGGCCCCTAAACAGTCATAAAACCAAGTTACAAATTAAATCCAAACGTACCTACAAACTCAATGACGTTCAGGTTAATAACATTCATTTAATGCGCTGGCTGATGTTGTTTTTCTGAATCAAAATCACTCCTTTGAATTATAGATATTTTATTGGCTGTGCCAGTGTGTTGTTGTTTGCTTTTTACTGTAGAGCTCCTACACTGCTGATTTAATTTACTCAGCTCTTTTCTCCTTTGATCTCTGGGTGGCACAAACAGTTAACGTGCTTGGCTGCTAATCAAAAGGTTTGTGGAGCGAGTCCACCCAGAGGCACCTCAGAAGAAAGGCCTGGCCATCTGCTTCTGAAAGGTAGCAGTCCTGGAATGCAGTTCTACTCTGCAACATATGGGGTCGCCATGAGTTGAAATAGACTTGACAGCAACTGATTTTTAACTCTGTAAATTCCAAGTTTTTTTCCCCATGCACACATTTATATTAACAAAACGTAATGAATGCTGTTTCATTCAGTCAGCCATTAAAAATCCTACAAAGCACAGTTCTACTCTGACACACTTGCGGTCACCATGAGTCAGAATAGACTTGACAGTAACTTTTTTTTTTCGGTTGCTGTTTCTCCTGTAGGTGAGGAGAAACCTTTCCTGTTGTGAGCAGACAGTCTGACCCTTTGGCCCTCCCTCACTGTGGGCATATTCATCCCCCTGTGTTTTAAGCCCAGGGCTGTTTTAAAGAGCTTCAGAGGCTCTCAGCATTCCTACCTTTAGAGGCTCCTCTCATCCCTCATCAAACATACTAAAATGTACCCACATCAAAATTTAATTTTTTTATAAAAAGGAATTACTTTTATAATATGGCTATTGAAATTATTATTCAATTAACAGTGGTTTTTTTGTTTGTTTCTTTGCTTTTCTTGTGTTATTTTGGTGGTGGTTGTTCCTTTGGCGTCATTAAAATTCTTTTTTTAGGTCTGAAACATCTTCTAGGCTCTTGGAATCCTCCCAGGCCCAAGGGCTGAGTCAATGGTGCCTGAAAAATAACTTGGTCCAAGCAGACGCCTGCTTCTTTCTTTCCTCATCAGCCAAGACAATTAAAGTGGGGCAGCGGGCGCCAACCTGACCCTGAGCACAGGCCAATGCGGGCACTGAAATAGGCTACGAGGCCTGGGTCATTGAGAGGAATCAGAGTATGCTTATGCTCATTGTTTTCAGGTTATCACTAAAATGAAAGCCCCAAATTATGAAAATCCTAGTGGAGCCAGATTCCTGGGAACACATGAGGTTCCCCAGAGGCCATGGGCCTCAGTTTGAGGCCCCCTGGAGCTGCAAGGTCAAGTCCCAGCTCCTTGGCCCTGTACTCAAAGCCTGCACATTGTGCTGCTGATGCCCCTTTCCAACAGTTTTTCTTCCCCTCACACCCCTGACTGGTACCCAAAGATGCTAGGAGCTTCTCCACAACCAGGATCTCTCTCTGTCTCTCTTTTTTTTTTTTAGTTTTGAAACGTTGCACAGGTAACATGAAGAAAAACCAGAAAATACAGATATGCAAACACAGGAAAATAAAAATAATCAGTAAATAATAAAAATCATCACATGTAAATTAATCCTGGTTAACTTATTATTGGCTACATACCTTTAAATTGGAGGTCTCAGGATGGCGCAAATGGTTAAGCCCTAGGCTACTGACTGAAGGGTTGGTGGTTCAAACCCACCCACAGGCACCTCAGAAGAAAGGCTGGAGATCTGCTTCCAAAAGATGTTGTTGTTGTTAGGTGCGGTCGAGTTGGTTCTGACTCACAGCGACCCCATGCACAGCAGAAGGAAACACTGCCGGGTCCTGCACCATCCTCACAGTCGTTGCTATGTTTGACCCCATTGCTGCAGCCACTGTGTTAATCTATCTCGTTGAGGGTCTTCCTCTTTTTCGTTGACCCTCTGCTTTACTAAGCATGATGTCCTTCTCCAGGGACTGGCCCTCCTGATAATACGTCCAAAGTATGGGAGACGAAGTCTCGCCATCCTTGCTCTTAAGGAGCATTCCTTACCAAAACAGCCATGAAAAGAACCCCATGGAGTGCAGTCCTACTCTGCAACATATGGGATCTCCATGAGTTGGAATAGACTAGACAGCAACTGGTTTTTAACTCTTTAAATTACTATTTTTCCCCCATGAGTACATTTATATTAACAAAATGTAATGAATGCCGTTTTTCAAATGAAGTATTATAAGGAAACAAAAACATATAGAGAACACTGTAACATACACCCATATCTCCAAACCTACTTTTGACAAATCTTAACATTTTTGCTTCATCTCTCTCTCTCTTTTTTTTTTTTATTTTAATTTTTTGGAATAAAAACTAGCAAATATGATTGGAGTCCCCTGGGTGCCCTTCGCAATCCCTCTCCTGCATCCCCTCCTCAGAGTCACTCTCTCTCGAAGTTTGGGGCTTATCATTTCCATTCACACTTTCCATGTTGTTAAACTTCAGATGAGTGGCATCGTTCTGCACATATCCTTCTGCAACTTGCTTTTTAGGTTTCACATCATGTTCCAGAGACGTGCTTGTGTTGATTTGTGTAGCTCCAATTTGTTCCTTTGTCTTGCCATACACGATTCTGTGGAATGAATAGACCACAGTTTCTTTACCGGTTCTACTGATGATGATGGGCATTTAGGTGGTTTTCAATTTTTTTTTTTTTTTTTTTGCTTTTGCAAGCAGTGTTATAGAACATTCTGGTACAAGTCTTCTTATGTACAGCAGCGTGAACTTCTCTGGTATTAATTCCCAAGGCAGAATTGCAGATCACAGGGTACATGTAATATCATAATCTTCCCTTTACTTAATTCAACTGTACATCATGAACACTTTCCATTTCAGTAAATATACTACTTCAATATCTTTTGAAACAGCTAAAGAGGTTCGCCAGAAATTTCTCGACAAATTCCCTGGGATAAGCATAATCAATTTGTTTCAATTTTTTCTATTAAAATCTACTCTGTGGGGGAACATCTTTGTAGCTGTATTTTTGTGCATATCCCTAATTATTTTTGTAGGAGAATTTCTAAAGGTGGAACTTCTGGATCAGAAGCGTTTTCTTTTTTGAAACTCAATAGTCGTTAAGCAATAACTCCCCATTCTTGCCTCTCTCCAGCCCTTGGTAACTATTAATCTATTTTTGACTGTATGCATTTGCCTACTCTAGATATTTCATATAAGCAGGATCATGTAATACTTGTCCTTTTGTGTCTGACTTATTTTACTTAGCTCAATGTTTTCAAGGTTCATCTATGTAGTAGAATGTATCAAACTTCATTTCTCTTTATGACTGAATAATATTCCATTGTATGTATATCCTAGTGGAGCCCTGGTGACATAGTGGTTAAGTGCTCAGCTGTTAACCTAAAGGTCAGTAGTTTGAACCCACCAGCCACTCTTTGGGAAGCAGTCTGCTTCCGTAAAGACGACAGCCTTGGAAACCCTATGGGGCGATTCTACTCTGCCCTATAGGGTCACTATGAGTCAGAATCAACTCGATGGCAATGGGTTTGGTTTTTGGTCTGTATATACCACAAATGTATATCCGTTCATCTATTAATTGGCATTTGGATTGTTTAAACCTTTTGGCTATTGCGAATAATACTGCAATGAATACTGATGTGTAAGTGTCTGTTTGAGTCCTGCTTTCAAGTATTTTGGGTATATATCTGGGAGCAGAATTGCTGGATCATATGACAATTCTATGTTTAACTTTTTGAGGAACTGTTTTCCCACAGCGCCCGTACCATTTTACATTCCCACCAGCAACAGATGAGGGTTCCAATTTCTCCACATTCTCTCCAACACTTGTTATTTTCCATTTTAAAAATAATAGCCATCCTGGTTGGTGTGAAGTGCTATCTAATTGTGGTTTTGACTTGCATTTCCCTAATGACTAATGATGTTGAGCATTTTTTCATGTGCTTGTTGGCCATTTGTGTACCTTGTTTGGAGAAATGTTTATTCAATTCCTTTGTTTTTTAATGGGGTTGTTTGTCTTTTTGTTGTTGAGTTGCAGGAATTCTTTATATATTCTGGATATCAAACCTTTATCAGATATATGATTTCCAGATATTTTCTCCCATTCTGCAGGTGTCTCTTCACTTTCTTGATCATGTTCTTTGATGCGTAAAAGCTATTAATGTATCAATTTTTATCTATTTTTTTGTTGTTGTTATGTTGCTTGTGCTTTTGGTTTGTTTTTTGTTTTTTTTAATTGTGCTTTAGGTGAAAGTTTACAGCTCAAGTTAATTTCTCATTCAAAAATTTATACACATACTGTTGTGTCCCAAGAACTCTTCAACCAGCTGCTCTTTTGACCAGCAGGGTAGGAGAGCTTATTTCTCCCGAATCTGACCCTCTTGATTCCATACAAACATTTGGAAATCTTACCTGTCCTTCAGGCTCACCTCTCCTGCCCCCCTTCCTGCTCCTCCCAGCCAAATTCTGAGCTGTAGATTTCTACAGTCCTTAGTAACTCATTTATGGCATTCATTACCTTCTAATTTCCTCTACAGCCATTTTCGTGTGTGATTTATCTCTTTCTCCGGATGTAAATGTTTTGATGTCAGGAACTCCATTCTCTTCATTGTTATTATTTCATAACTTATATACCACCAAGTAACATTTACAGCATCCACAGTAAACTATCAGTTTTAACCATTGCTATCGAGTAGACTTAGACTCATGGCAAACTCATGTGTGTCACAGTAGAACAAGGCTCCATAGGGTTTTCAATGGCTGATTTTTCAGAAGTAGATCTCCAGGTATATCTTCTCTGGCACCTTTGGGCAGACTTGAACCTCCAACCTTTTGGTTAGCAGCTGAGCACATTAACTGTTTGCACAACCCAGGGACTCCAGCTACATACACATCTAGACTGTTAAAAATATACAGAGTGCTGGAAATATTTTATAATAATATTCTGAGTCAATGAAATTACTGCAATTCCATTCCATTCCACCTATGTGACATTTGTCAAAAAATCTCTTTGGAACAGGAGCTGTTCTGGGCCCTGGGGACCAGAGGTGAGTAGGTACAGGTCTTTGCCCTCCAGGAGTTCACAGTCAACCGAATGCTGCTCTGAGCATCCTCTCAGCCAAGGCAAAAAGGGAAGCATGGTGTATTGTCTCAGACTTATGAGTAAAGAATGAAGTCCATCTGGGAAGCACCCTTTCCCCGGTACTAAAGTACAAGAAGGATTTGTTTCACAGGTGCTGCTATGTAGATCTATATTTGGACAATCTCTTTACAGCCTTTTACAGACAATTCAGAGGTGTTCCATTTCACACGGGGATTAATTTCTCCCTCACCTTCCTGTAGGGCCAAGGGCATAATATTAAGACATCATTCAGTAAGGGCTCATCCCACCAATGTAGCCTGGGGATAAAGTGTTCTGCTGGCTTAATGTCAACCCCAGAGGGAGCAGCCACTGGGTGACTCACATTATGGAGTCTCCCAAGTACGAATGTCTCAATCAGGACTGTGCCTTCTCCCTCTCTACATCCCCACCGTGATTAGCACAGCGTCTGGCTCATAGTAGGAACTTAACCATATACCAATTCAGCCAGCACTGTTTACTCATTCAACTTACTGAGTGCTTGCTATGTGCCAGACACTGGGGCTAGATCCTGAGGATATTTTGGTAAAAAAAGACATGGTGCCACCCGTGTACATTGCTGGAGAGAATGTAAAATAATATAGCCACTTTGTACAACAGTCTAGCAGTTTTTTTAAAAAAGTTAAACATGTTGTTGTTGTTAGCTGCTACAGCGTCAGCCCCCGACTCATGGCGAATCCATGCACAACGGAGTGAAATCCTATTCAATCTGCAGGATGGGACATTGTGATCCAGGGTTGTCAATGACTGATTTTCAGAAATAGATTGCCAGACCTTTCTTCCTAGTCCTTTTTAGTCTGGAAGCCCCACTGAAACCTGTTCAGCATCATAACAAAACAAGCCTCCACTGACAGACGATGGTGGCTGCTTACGAGGTACCAAATCAGTTGTTGTCAAGCTGATTTCGACTCATGGTGATCCCATGTACTGCAGAATAGAACTGCTCTCTGTAGGGCTTTCAAGGCTGTGACCGTTCAGAAGCAGATTGCCAGCCTTTCTTCTGAGACATTTACCATACTAGCCCACAATTCCATTCCTGGGTATCTAGCTATCTACTCTAGAGAAATAAAAATGTATGTCCATACAAAGACTAGTATGCAAATATTCATAGCAACGTTGTTATATAGACAAAAACTGAGAGCAATGCAAGTCAAAAGGTAAATGGTTAAACAAACTGTGGTATAGCCATATGATGGAATACTACTCAGCAGTGTAAAGAAACAAACTATTGATACATGCAATAACATGGATGAAACTCAAAGACTTTATTGATAGGTGAGAGAAGCCAGACTATATACTGTATGGTTCCCTTCATATAAAATTTCCAGAAAAGGCAAAACTAGTGAGATAGAAAGCAGATCAGTGGTTACCTGGGGGTGAGGTGAGAGCAGGAATTGACTGCAAACAAGCATGAGGGAACTTTTTAGGGTGGTGGACATGTTCTAAAACCGGATTGTGGTGATGGCTGTGTAACAGTATACGTTTACTAAAAATTCACAAAACTGTCCCCCTACAATGGCTGAATTTATGACATTTAAATTATACCTCAATAAAGAGACATGACAAAACAAAAAAGACATGGGCCCTCCATCTGTGGACTTCATAATCTAATTGCCAATATAGATAATAGACAAGTAAGCAATCCAATAAGCATAAAATTATAAATTCTGGTAAACACAATGAAGGAAATACCATGGGTGCAGGGACAGAGAATAAAAAGGGAACCTCCTTAGAGAAGGCATAGCTGGGTGGTGCCAACGATTAATGCGCTCTCCCGCTAACCAAAAGGTGGTGGTTTGAGTCCACCTTGGAAGTCCAGTTCTGGTGCCTTGGAAGAAAGCCCTGTTGATCTACTTTGAAAAAATCAGCCATTGAAAAACCAATGGAGCCAGTTCTACTCTGATACACACGGGGTTGCCATCAGTTGGGGTCGACTCGACGACAACTGGTTTTTGTTGTGTTGTTGTTGTCTCCTTAGAAAGAGTGGCCAGAAAAGACCTTTCTGAAAAGGTGACATTTGGGCTGATAGCTAAAGGAAGAGAGGTGGGGGAGGGCACGCCAGGGGAGGGAATGGTGAGCTGAAAGGCCTGTTGGGAGGAAAGAGCTTAGTGCTCTCGGAGCTAATGGGAAGCCCATGAGCCACACTTCTATACACATTATATCGAGTTTCAGAGAGGTGCAGTGACCTGCCCAAGTCCACACAGTGCATGAGCAAGGGGGCAGTGTTCAAAACAAGGTCTGCTGTGCCTGGAGTTGGCATCAGCCACCCTGCCAGTCTGTTCTTGCAGCCGTGCAGACACCCCCATTCACACACAGGCTTGCCTGCGTGTCCACACCGGCCTGCCGCTGCCCAGGTCTTGGGGCATGGCGCGTAGTGGAATCGCCTGGACACGTGCTAGATGAAATGGGGGCTGAGGTGTGGGTGACCTCATGCTGCCCCAACACCTGCTGTACAAACAGTGTGAGTCATGGGGCAGGGATGGCTGGGGATCCCTGTGATGGGCCCCACCCAGGCCTCAGGGTGCCAGAGGAGCCACAGGTTCTGAGCAGACCTGCCCACCCTCATCTCCTCTCCCTGTTCAGGGCCCTTTCCCAATGACCTGCAGTTCCTGAGGACAGACCTGGACTCCAAGCCTATGTCACTTCCTAGTGACCTCAGACTTCTCTGAGATTCGTTGCTGAATGAGGACGTTGATGCACAGGAAAGAGCAGAGGTGACATTTGAACCCATACCCACTTGACTCTGAAGGCCTCGTTTTTCCATCATGCCTGGTTGAGTGGCTTCTTGCAACAGATCCCACTGAGGGGTTGGTCCAGTGTTCTCAGCCCTCCTCGTGCATCCAAATCACCTGGGGGCTTTGGGTCCCACCCTCAGAGATGTGGGTTTAATTGACCTGAAATGGGCCCAGGCATTAGTACCTTTTAAAAGCTCCCCGATGATTCCAATGGGCTGTCAGAGTTGAGAATCACAAGGAAACCGAGACCCAGAGATCCCAAGAGACTGTCCCCTCTTCAAGGCCCCTGGCCATTTGCAGCTGCAGCTAAAGTCTCTGAATTCTCCCCTTCATGTGAAAGAACTGTAGCGAGGAGGTATGAGGTCACAGTGAAGAGTAGGAACTTTGAAATCAGACAGAGGTGGGTTCAAATCCTAGGCTGCTACTTCCTGGCTGTGTGATTTGGGGCAGGTCACTTTACCTCTCTGATCCTCAGGCTCTTCATCTATTAAAATAGGGGATATGTGACAACTAAATGAGATAGTGTACGCAGAGAGTAGGTGGTCGTTAATAGTCCTCAGGTGATACAAACAGCAAGTACACTCGACTGCTAACCCAAAGGTTGGAGGTTCGAGTCCACCCAGAGGTGCCAGGGAAGAAATACCTGGAGATCTACTTCTGAAAAATCAGCCACTGAAAGCCCTGCGGAGCACAGTTCTACTCTGACACACATGGGGCTGCCATGAGTTGGAATCAACTCAGCGGCAACTTGTTACGGTTAACCCCTAACAGAGACCTTCAGTACAATTGTGTAGACATTTCTTGAGCATCAGCATTGTGCAAGTCTGTTTCTGGGGCTGGGACTACAGAGCTGGGATCAGGCAGGAGACTAACAGAGTAATCAGACCAGCCAAGACAGAGTGGGAGGTTCTACATTAGCAGTAATGCAAGGGACTGTGGGAACACAGATGGGGGAGTCCTAATCAGACCCGGGAGATCAGGGAAGGGTTCTTGGAGGAGGTGATGGTCTGGACTAAGTCTTAATGAATGAGTTAGGAGTTAGGTAGGTAAAGAGTTGAGGGAAGGGCATTCAAGGTGGAGGGGCCAGCTTGGGCAAGGGCTCTGAGACTAAAGACAGAGGCTTGAAGAGCATCTGGCCAGTGTCTCCTTCTGAAGCTTGACCTGTAGACTTGAGATGTGGCAGGGGTGTGGGATACAGGGGTGGCTGCTTCAAGGGTCTCTTTCCTAAATAAACCAAAACCAAACCCATTGCCGTTGAGTCAATTCCGACTCATAGTGACCCTATAGGACAGAGTAGAACTGCCCCATAGAGTTTCCAAGGAGCGTCTGGTGGATTTGAACTGCTGACCCTTTGGTTAGCAGCCATAGCTCTTAATCACTACACCACCAGGGTTTCCAGGTCTCTTTCCTAGTACCTCAAATTTGGGGAATGAACATTTATTGAATAACTACTCTGTGCTAAATCTTTTGCATTTAACTCATCCTATTTTCAAAACAACCCTTCAGGGTGAGAAGGTTAGCAAAGTAAAGAGACTGGCCCAGGCTCACTCAGTCAAGGAGAGCAGAGCTCAGAATCCAACTGAGGAGTCTGATCCAGGCGGAAAGCTCATCCCGAGATCCTGCTACTTCATGCTCTGTTCCCCATCCCTAATCAGAAGGGAATTTTGGTGGGCTCTGGCCCGCCCACTGGCCTGGGGGAAGCCCCCAGCTTTCATCCTTGGCTCTGACTGGCTGGTCAGCCCCCAGGGAGGACTCTCCCATCTTTCCATACCCAAGCTGAGCAGTCTCGTTCTGCTTCAAGGGCACCTGGCTCGATGCTGCTTTCCTGCCATCACCCTGGACACCCTATGCCCTCCCCCAGCCCAAAGGTTGTAGCTGCATCCATTAAAGACACTCAGGAGTACGAAGCAGCACCCACCTTGGGACTGCCAGTCCTAGCCTTGTCCCTGAGGCCAGCTCCCCAGGAAACATGCATATTCAGGTTTCGGGGTAAAAGTCAGGCTCTTACCTGAGGGGCAAGGGATGGCCTGGTCTAGCACCCTCCAGCCCCAGCTCACTGGCTGTCCTCACTGTTCTAGGCATGCCAGCCACCAGAGCCTTCTTCCTGCCTTTCCCATGTTCCCTTCCCATGTCTGGGCCTTTCTACAAGCCGTTCCCTCTGTCTGCAGCACTCTTGCCTTCCCCCTTAACCTGCTTACCTCCTTCATCCTTTACACTTACCTGCTCCCTTTTCCGGCCCCCAACCTCCCCACCATGCTGGATATCTCCTGCACCAAACACCTCTTCCCTATGTGACCTATCACCATTGCTAGGTTGGTCTTTTTTTTTAACATCTTATTGTGTTTTCGTGGAAAGTTTGCACAGCAAAGTAGGTTCCCATTTGACAATTTCTACACAAATTGTTCAGCAACGTTAGTTACATTTTTCACAATGTGTCAACCTTCTCTTTAATTATGTTCTGTTGTTCCATTTCTGGTACTCTAGTTTCCCTGCTTCTTTATCTTCTCATCTTTGCTTTTGAGTAATTGTTGACCTTTTGGTCTCATATAGACAGTTTTCTCATATAGACAGAGCACTCACAGATAATATTCTTTGTGTGCCAATCTGTTATTTTGCTAAAAGACGACCTCAGGGATAGTTTTGGTTCAACGTTTAAAGAGTATCTCAGAGCAATAGTCTCAGGGAGTCCTCTAGTCTCAACTGGTCCAGTATGTCTGGACTTTTTAAGAATTTGAGTTCTGTTCTGCATTTTTCTCACGTTCTATCAGGGTCCATCTATTGTAGCCTGATCAGAACTGTTTGTAATGGTAGCTAGGCACCATCTAGTCCTGGTCTCAGGGTAGATGAGGCTGTAGTTTGTATAGGCTATTAGTTCCACAGATTAGTTTCTTCTCTGAGACGTTGGTTTCCTTCTGCTAAGTTAGTCTTGACATACTCTCCCTCCTACCTGCCCAACTTCCCCCACCTTCATCCCTTATCCCATTCCCCAGGATCTGGCTCTCCCCAGCTGTCAACCAACAAATTCACATTATGAAATGTTTGTTTATACTCAGCATCTCCTCCACTTACAAAAATGCTACGGGGCAGCTGCTAGGTCTCAACGTAAACATTATAGAATATCAATCTAAAAAAGAGATTGGAAGTAATTAGAAAGAGACAGGGAGAAATCTACCAGGAACCTGGACTGAATTAGTTATTGAGATTGAATACGCAACTTACCTAAGAGCTTCCCAGCAGCCATGGCAAAAAGGGAAACATACTGAGTATAGTAGTCTGGCTCTAGGGTGACTTGATTCCTTGAAAAAACATATTCTTACTCCCTCAATAGGGAGGGGCTTGTATAAAGGAACTGCTACTGGCAACATAGGCATTTCAGGAAATGATTTTTCACTCTGTACTCCTGTCCCCTCTGGCATCCTCCCTGCACTCACCCCTTATTCTCTGATATTTTTTCAGCTTCACTGCTCCAGCCTGGCCTACCTTCTCAGCTATGTTTCCCTGGCCTGGGCTCTGCAAAGGTAGCAGGTCTCCCATCAGCAGAGGTGTTCAAACATGGGCCAGGTGACCCTGTGGGGGAAACTGCAGAGGAGAGTCATACACTGAAACAGGGACTGGAATAGAGAAATTATCACATCTTGTCTAATCCAGGCTTCAGAGTAACTGAAATGTAACCTGGCCTCCCACCCCAACCCAGACTCCTGTATGGTTCTGTAGAAAACATCAACCAGTAACCACTTGCATGGAGTTGATTCCGACTTACTGTGACCCCATGTATGTCAAAGTAGAACTGTGTTCCACAGGGTTTTTAATGGCTGATTTTTTCCAAGTAGATCACCAGGACTTTCTTCCAAGGAGCCTTTGGGTGGACTCGAACGGAACCTTCAACTTTTCGGTGAGCAGCCGAGTGCATTTACACCACCCAGTGACAGAAAAAGCACAGTTGGGTTCAAATCCATGACACAACTTAAAAGCTGCCTTATCACAAACTAGCGACCACATCCCACTCAGCTTCAAGTTCTTAATGTAGAAAATAGTGCTAATACTTATGCAAAGAATTGTGAAGTGGGCTCAATGATAGTTCAGTAACATTTATTTGTAAACATCGCTGCATGATCATGAGTAGAAAGGGATTTAAAGCGGCTTACAAAAACAAATAAAACAACTACATTTAGCAGAAGATTAAAATAATAGACAAGTTGTCTCATCCTAACTCCTCCACTTGCTAGCTGTGTGACCTTGGGCAAGTTGCTCCACCTCTCTGAGCCTGTTTCCCCATCTATAAAACAAGTATAATAATAGTAACTACCACCATTGGACTGTTGTAGAATTAAACAAATCAGGAGGAATACTTAGTACATTGCCTGGTATATAGTAAGTAGGCAACACACTTTAGCAGTTATTATTATTATTATATAATCTCATTTTTTGTTTACAAAAAAGTAATCTGGATAAAACTAAGCCACCTTGAGGGCAGTCTCAGCCCCCTATTGAATTCAAAAGAAACACCAATTCCTTCTCCCAAAAAGCACTGAAAAAGAATTTAAATATATATCCAATTATTTTTGAAAATATCAAAGCATATTTCAGTCATAATTTCAATTCATTGTTGTTAGCTGACATCGAGTCAACCCCTACTCATGGCAACCCCATGTGTTACAGAGTAAAACTGCTCCATAGGGTTCTCGTGGCTGTAGTTTTTACAGAAGCAGATCACCAGGCCTTTTCTTACATGAAGCACCTGGGTGGATTTGAACCACCAGCATTTAGGTTAGCAGCCCATAGCAAACCGGTTGCGCCATAAACTCCCTGAAATTCCCTTTCTCTCCCTCTCTTCCTCCCTCCTTCCTTCTCTTCCTCCTCCTTCTCTCTTCCTCCTCCTCTTGCTCTTTCCTCTCTCAGATAGATAGACAGGTAGGTAGGTAGATAGATAGATAAATGATAGATAGATAGATGATAGATAGATAATCACAGCATAGCACTGCCTCCAACTGTTTTCTGGTTCCCTCAAACTCTCCCTCAAAGCTCAGCCTGTGCTGTCTCTCACCTCCCTTGTTCCTGCTCCAGCTCCTGTCCGTCTTTTCCTGCCCCAGCAACCTCTGCCCTTTCTCTGGTATCTTATTTCTGCCCTGTCCCCTGACCCATTACCCAGATCCACACAATAAAGACTCAGGCTGAAGCAGCCTGAACTACAAAGTTTCGTTTCTCAAAGAAGCCAGGGAGGAAAGGATGCTATGAATAGCTTAATAATGTTTTCATCTCAAAAAATGGATACATAAATGTTAATACAGCTAAACGCAGAATCACATCAAGGAGTTAGCAGTGGCTACATCTGGGAAGTAAAATTATGGGGGACTTTTCTTTCTATTGTATTCATTCTTTTATTTAAATTTATTTTACAGTGAACATGTATTTCATTTGACATCATAAAAAATAGAGATTTAAGTTATTTTTCTCAAAATTAAGTAAGGAAATCAGAGCAAAGGGAGAAAAAAAATTTTTTTTAAAAAGGAAGGTAAAGCAAAAGTAGGGATAAGGTGAATATTCAAAATATATTCCATTGGTCCTGTATTTAAATCACATAAATCGCCCACTGTGATACCAGCACATAGTGTTGTTATTGTTATTGTTGAGTGCTGTCAAGTTGATTCCAACTCCTAGCAACCGTATGTATAACAGAACACTGTCCTCGCAATCCCTTTTATGCTCGAGCCCATTGTTGCAGCCACTGTGTCAATCCTTCTCACTGAGGGTCTTCCTCTTTTTCGCTGACTCTCTACTTTACCAAGGGACTGATCCCTCCTGACAACATGTCCAAAGTACGTGAGACAAAGTCTCACCATCCTTGCTTCTAAGGAGCATTCTGGTTGTACTTCTTCCAAGACAGGTTTGTTTGTTCTTCTGGCAGTCCCTGGTATATTCAATATTCTTCGCCAACACAATTCAAAGGCATCAATTCTTCTTCCGTCTTCCTTATTTATTGTCCGCTTTCACTTGCATATGAGGCAGTTGAAAACATCATGGCTTGGATCAGGCTCACCTTAGTCTTCAAGGTGACAGCTTCCCTTTTCAACACTTTAAAGAGGTGCTTTGCAGCAGATTTGCCCAAGGCAATGTGTCTTCTGATTTCTTGACTGATGCTTCCATGGGTGTTGATTGTGGATCCAAGTAAAATGAAATCTTTGACAACTTCAATCTTTTCTCCATTTATCATGATGTTGCTTATTGGTCCAGTTGTCAGGATTTTTGTTTTCTTTATGTTGAGGTATAATCCATACTGAAGGCTGTGGTCTTTGATCTTCATCAATAAGCGCTTCAAGTCCTCTTCATTTTCAGCAAGCAAGGTTGTGTCATTTGCATATCACAGGTTAATGAGTCTTCCTCCAATCCTGATGTCATGTTCTTCTTCATATAGTCCAGCTTCTAGGATTATGTGCTCAGCATACAGATTGAATAAGTATGGTGAAAGGATACAACCCTGATGCACACCTTTCCTGACTTTAAACCACAAAGTATCCCCTTGTTCTGTTCGAGCACGGGTTCCTCATGAGCACGATTAAGTGTTCCTGAATTCCCATTCTTCACAATGTTGTCCATAATTTGTTATGATCCACACAGTCAAATACCTTTGCATAGTCAATGAAACACAGGTAAACAACTTTCTGGTATTTTCTGCTTTCAGCTGGGATCCATCTGACATCAGCAATGATATCCCTCTTTCCACATCCTCTTCTGAAACAGGTTTGAACTTCTGGCAGTTCCCTGTCATTGTACTGTTGCAGCCACTTTTGAATGATCTTCAGCAAAATTTTACTTGCAAGTGATATTAATGATAATTGTTCTATAATTTCCATATTCAGTTGGATCACCTTTCTTGGGAATAGGCATAAATATGGATCTCTTAAGAATGGCTGCTAACCAAAAGGTCGGCAGTTTGAATCCACCAGCCGCTCCTTGGAAACCCTATGGGGCAATTCTACTCTGTCCTACAGGGTCGCTGTGAATAGGAGTCGACTCCACAGCAACGGGCTTGGTTTGTTTTTGTTTTTTTTCAAGTTGGTTGGCCGGGAAGCTGTCTTCCAAATTTCTTGGCATAGACGAGTGAGCACTTCTAGCACTGCATCCGTTTGTTGAAACATCTCAATTGGTATTCTGTCAATTCCTGGAGCCTTGTTTTTCGCCAATGCCTTCAGTGCAGCCTGGACTTCTTCTTTCAGTATCACCGGTTCCTGATGATATGCTACCTCATGCAATGGTTGAACGTCAACCAATTCTTTTTGGTATAGTGATTCTGTGTATTCCTTCCATCTTCTTTTGATGCTTCCTGTGTTGTTTAATATTTTCATTGTAGAATCCTTCAGCACTGCAACTCAAAGCTTGACTTTTTTTCTTCAGTTCTTTCAGTTGAAGAAATGTCTAGCGTGTTCTTCTCTTTTGGTTTTCTATCTCCAGGTCTTTGCACATGTTGTTGTAATACTTTCCTTTGTTTTCTCAAGTTGCCCTTTGAAATCCTCTGTTCAGCTCTTTTACTTCATCACTTCTTCCTTTTGCTTCAGCTATTTGACGTTCAAGAACAAGTTTCAGAGTCTCGTCTGACATCCATTTTGGTCTTTTCTTTCTCTCCTGTCTTTTTTTTTTTTTTCTTTCTGAACATGCAATCAGGATGCATGGATAATTACTGGTGATTGGAATGTGAAAATTGTAAACAAAGAAGAAAAATTGGTAGTTGGAAAATATGGCCTTGGTGATAGAAATGATGCTGGAGATGGCATGACAGAATTTTGCAAGACCAATGACTTCTTCATTGCAAATACCTTTTTTCACCAACATGAACAGCAACTACACATATGGACCTCACCAAATGGAATATACAGAAATCAAATCGACTACATCTGTGGAAAGAGATGATGGAAAAGCTCAACATCATCAGTCAGAACAAGGCTGGGGGCTGATTGCAGAACAGACCATCAATTGCTCATATGCAAATTCAAATTAAAACTGAAGAAAATTAGAATAAGTTTAAGAGAGCCAAAGTATGACCTTGAGTATATCCCATCTGAATTTAGAGACCATCTCAAGAATAGATTTGACGCACTGAACACTAATGACTGAAGACCAGATGAGTTGTGGAATGACATCAAGGACATCATACATGAAGAAAGTAAAACATTAAAAGACAGCACATAATAGGTGCTTATAAATAGCAGCTATTGTTGGTCAAGGTCACCGGGTGGTACAAGCAGTTTGCAATCAGCTGTTAACCTAAAGGTTGGTGGTTCAAACCTGCCGAATGGTGCCATGGAAGAAAGGCCTGGAAATCTGTTTCCCTAAAGATTATGACCAAGAAAACCCTATGGAGTAGTTCTGCTCCATAACACATGGGGTCACTATGAGTCAGAGTTGCCCTGACAGCAACAGCTAGGTAGGTATTGTTGGTCAGGACTTAATGGAGCTCTGTTCTTCATGGAGGAACACTGGTGGCGCAGTGGTGAAGCATTTGGCTGCTAACCAAAAGGTCAGCAGTTCAAATCTACCAGGTGATCCTTGGAAACCCTATGGGGCACTTCTACTCTGTCCCATCAGAATCCACTCCATGGCATGAATTTGTTTTTTTTTTTTTTTGTTGTTGTTATTGTTATTGTTGTTCCTCAAGGATGGAGCCCTAGTGGCGTAGTGGTTAAAGCACTCAGCTGCTAACCGAAAGGTCGGCAATTCAAACCCACCAGCTGCTCCATGGGAGAAAGATGTGGCAGTTTGCTTCCGTAAAGATTACAGTCTTGGAAACCCTATGGGGCAGTTCTACTCTGTCCTGTAGGGTCACTGTGAGTCAAAATTGATTCGGTGGCAGTAGGTTTGTTTTTTGGTTTTATTCATCACAGAAACACAAACTGTCCAATTGAATCAGAGTAGCTGGTGGCCCAAGAAGAAGTCCAAGGAGGGAGTTGGACTGGGATGTCCTCTTCCCCAGCCCCGCATCAGGAGCCCAGAGAAGAGGGGAGGGGAGATCCTGCTGACCTCTCTCCAGGGTTGGAGGAGGCAAGAAATAATTTAATTGGGTCTGACAAGTTCTGCCTGCAACTCTACGCTACAGAGCTCTGCAGGGTCTGAGCTTGGAGCAGCCTCTTTCACCCTCCCCATCCTCCTAATGGCTCCTTCTGATGTCTTCTCAACTAGATCCTCTTAGACAGGCAGGTGGCATCTGCTCCCGGAGAGCTTGGTGACCTCCCCAGGAGCTCTTGACTGCAGTTCCAGTTCAGTTATGGAAGACAAGACAAAATGAAAAATGAAAAAACTCTTATCACAAGATCCATTCTATCTGCATGCCAGTGGCTGCCAATTTGTCTAACCTATCAAGCTCGGCATGTGGCACCAGTATTGTCCAAAAAAATACCAGTAAAAACCAGTTGCTGGAGTAGAACTGTACTCCATAGAGTTTTCAATGGCCATGGTCTTTTCGAAGTAGGTCGCAGGACTTTCTTCTGAAGCACCTCTGTATGGACTCAAACCACCAACCTTTCAGTTACCAACTGAGTGTTTTAACTGTTTGTGCCACCGAGGGACATCCCCCTGAAAAATAAGTCAACAAACGAGGATTCTTTTGGCACCTACTATGCGCTAGACATTGTTGTTGTTAGGTGGTATTGAATCTATTTCGATTCATAGCAACCCCACGCGACAGAGTAGAACTACCCCATAGGGTTTCCAAGGCTGTAAATCTTTACAAAAGCAGACTGCCACATCTTTCTCCTGTAGAGGGGATGATGGGTTTGAATCACTGACATTCCAGTTGCCAGCCAAGCGCTTTATGCCTCATAAAATTACAGTTTCTTTCTCAACCCAACACAAAAAATGATGATCACAAACTCACACAGACAGAACACATACACTTTTACCACACACACAATGTTTTTATTTGCCACTGTACCAAATTACAGCCATATCTCTATCACTTATGTGCACACACACACACCCATACCACAACACACAACCATGTGGTCTCTGCATGTTTACAACAGGGCACAAAGTCTCTTTCTACCACACCAACATGCATGTGCAGCAGGACCCAAGTGTACAGGTTACACATCACACAAATGCACAGATTCACACTTTTTCTGTTCCTCTTTCACTCACGCGTTTACATTATACAACATACACATGGAGACAGTCTCTCTCCTGGTCATGCAAAAGCACAGGCAAGAGAGCCATCGCTCCTTCTCTGGTTTCCCTCTCATCCCGTTCTCCCGTTCCTTTCTCCTTTTACACACACACACACACACACACACACACACACACACACACACACACACACACACCCCCACCATGCCCGAGCACGCAGCAACAAACCCCAAATATAGTCAGTTTCTGTCTTTCCTTCACACAGAAACGCATAGGCACGCCCCTCCCCGCCTCCCTCTCCCCTCCCTCTAACACACACACACCACGCAGCTGCAGCGCTCTGGGTCACTCTCCGGGCAGGCTCCAGGCAGGAGACAAAGGTCGCCAAGGCTCCTGGCGCCCTGCACCGGGGACCGCAGAGCCACTCCCCGGGCTGCCCCCGCCCCCGAAATTGGTCCAGGCAAGGTCTAGACCCCGCACCCCCAGGCTACCTCCCACACCAGCCCTCTGGGGTACCCACGAAGCCCACGCCTTAGCCCCAGCGCGCGAAGGGTTAAGGAGCCCGCTGTGGGAAGTCTGCCTCCGGGCCTGATTTGCTGCGCAGCCGGGGCCTGGGCCTCTGCGCCCTGCCATTGGTCCCCGGGCGGGCCCCGCCTCCCGGGGGTCGGCGCTGGAGTCGCGCTCTCGCCCGCGGGAAGCCGAGTGCGCGCTGGGGGCAGCCAGCCGCGCAGTCCGAGAAGCGCGGGCGGGAGCCGGAGCCGGGCTGCTGGGAGAGGCGCGCGGCCGGAGCCGAGCGCAGCACGGGCGCTATGGTGAGTGCGGCGCCCAGCCCGCCGCTCCGGTCCTTCCAGCCTCGACGGTCCCGGGCAGCGGCGGCCCTAGCCCGGCCCTGGGCTGGCGAGGGGTCGGTGGGCGGCCCGGAAGGCTCCCCTCGCGGGGCGGCGCAGCGCTGGGCTCTGTCGGGAGCTGCTGCGTTGAGCTTGATTCTGGGCAGCTGGACCGGGCCCGGTTTGGAAGGCTCAGGGTAGCTGGTTCGGTTCGAGGGCAGTTGTTTCGGTCTGACTTGGGGCGTCCAGAAGTCCCTGGACCCCACCCAGACCCAACTGGGTTTGGAGACTCTGGGCAGCCGGGCTGGGCCCGGTTGGCAGTGGGAGGCGATTCCGAAGCGGCTGGATCCAGCTGAACCTGAGCGTCCCGGGACGCTGGAGGCAGTGTAGGGCTGAGGCACTGTTTGGAGCATCGTGGGTGGCCGGAAGGAGCGCACCCCGTGCGCATTCAAAGGGTTAGGTTGGGGCACTCCGGGACTGCTGATCCTGCTGTGGCCTAAGGGGAAGTGGGGGTCTGGGCAGCCAGATCGCGGCTGTCAGAGTACAGGGGACACTTGGTGTCCCGTGCCCAGCGACCCCGATCTCCCCATCATCTTCCAGTATGGCAAGGAATCCTCAGGGAAGGGGATTGCTGAGGCCCAGTGCTGTCAGGAATGGACAGGGGCACCAGGGAAAGGGCGCTGGTGAGGGAGATTTCATGGGGGTCTCTAAACCAGTGCCCAGGAGAGAAATCTGTTCAGTTCAGGCTGGGCTTGCTGAGGGCTGTTGTGAGGAGAGAAGCTGTCTCTGAAGCTTGAGAGCCAGGGCCCCTCAATCACCTCTCCAGGGCCTGGTAATCACCTCTCTATCGTGAGGACTGAGGCCACTTAGTTCTTTGGCTTCCTTCCCCATGGAGAAGTCCCGCTGATTTTCCTAGTCCTATCAGTGTTGCCAGCCTGGGGGCTTGGGGAGGCCAGGATAGGACCCCCACCCCTGTAGACTTGAAGAGTCCCCCAGCTCTGCCCAAAGCTGGAGTCACCTTACAACACCTCTTAATTCTTCCCTCCAGGTTCCCTCCTTCTTCTCATCCCCCCTAGTATCTGTCTCTCTTGTCCACCCACCCCTTGCCTCTCCTGCGTCAGTAGTAATGGAATTATGGCATAAATTTATACCCGAAGATGCTTAGAGACCATCTTGTATCCATCTTACCTCCTTGGTCAGGAATGTCTTTCTTGGAACACTCTGGTTGAATCGTTTCAGTGGCAAGGAACTCACTACCTGTGGACTGGCCCTTGATTTAAGGTCTCAGTATAAGGACAGTAAAAAGGGGGTAAGACTTTGAGGTCATATCATCCATTCCTCTGCCTCCAAGCCTGCCCTGACCTAAGTCACTCAGAGAATTACTTTCCTCCTTAAAAACCACCAAAGAAGAGAGGTCACCACCCCACCTTGGTGATACTTTTCAGAGCCTCACAACTTGAGAAGCCTTCCAGCCTAGCAGGAAGACCCCAGGCTTTTGCATCAAACAGGTCTGGATTTGAATCCCGCCTCTGCCACTTACCCACAGGGACTTGGTCAGGGTTCACCATCATCTCTGAATGTCAACTTCCTCAGTCTGTGAAATGAGATGATAGGCCTTATCTCGCAGGGATGTTGTGAGGTAAATGATATCATCTAGGTGAGAGTGCTTGCTCGAATGCAGCCTAGTTCCCTTTCTTTTATAACCTTAAACTCAAGTTGGAAGTTCTGCCTGACCTCTAACCTATTTGCCTGTCTGAAATAAGGATTAAGGTTTATCATGTAGAAAGAAAAGGTGCCCTGGTGGTGCAGTGGTTAAGCGTTTGGCTGCTAACTGAAAGGTTAGCGGTTTGAACCCACCAGCTGCTCCACAGGAGAAAGTGGCAGTCAGCTCTCATAAAGATTGCAGCGTTGGAAACCCTATGAGGCAGTTCTACTCTGTCGTCTAGGGTTGCTATGAGTCAGAATTGACTTATGGCAGGGAGAGGAAGGGGGCAGTGATACTTAGAGAACCAACCATTCATTTGTTCATCATTGAACAAAGATTTGTGGAACATTTAATATATGTGAAGCCCTGTGCTAGGGAGGAAGAAACTGACATAAACTCTGTGTTAAGGAAGCTTCTACCAGTCCATAAGTGTCTACACTGATTCTCAGGTGAGGTGGCATATCCTTGAGAGAGCTAGGGGTATCATGCCAAGTGAGGGCTCCCTTCTGGCTGGAGGGATGAGAGAAAGCATCATTGAACAGGTGGCTCTGAATTGGAAGGAACATCCCAGGTAGGGAGCAGAAGACCAGAGGTGTTAGAGCACAGGAAATGCTAGCATGGGGCTTGCGTTGACAACTGGATATAAGGGAGCCAGAAAAGAGGAGACAGGTCAGCAAGGGAGTTGCTGGGGCCCTATAGTCAAAGGCTGAAGGCAGCGAGCGTTGAAAATCCACTGTCGATTGTTGACCCACCACATGTGGGTGGGGTGGAGGCTGACGTCAGGCCTCCCTGGCCCCTGTCATTTTGGTTTCCCCCGAAACGCTAGCCCCTATGCTGTCATTCCTGAGGCGGGGGTGATTCAGGCCTGTGCAAGTGTTTATTCCCTGGATCTCCTGCTCCGTGGGTTTTAAACAAATCCAGCATTCCCTCCCCTCCAGCGAGGCCTAACTGGGCTTCTTTGGAGAGCTGTTTCCTGTTGTCCTAGCTGAATCTCTCTGATGGTCCCAGCTCCCCACCCAGGTCTTTAACCCCTTGGTAGGGAGTCAGCATTGTAGTGTGTGTGTGTGTGTATGTGTGTTTTAGGTGAAAGTTTGCCTGCAAATTAGGTACCCCTTTAACAATTTTTACACAAATCATTCCATGCCATTGGTTACAATGTTTACAATGTGTCAGCATTCTCATTTCCATTCTGTTTGTTCTGTTTGCACTGATCTAGCTTCCCTTCCCCTCCTTGCCTTCTTTGGGTAACTGTTGACCGTCTGGTCAAATATAGTTAATTGTTTAAGGGAGCACATTACTCAAGAGTGATATTATTTATTTTATAAGGCAATCTATTATTTGGCTGAAAGGTGACCTGCAGAAACGGCTTCAATTCCAAGTTCAAAGTGTATCTTAGGGCTATAGTCTCAGGGGTCCCTCTAGTCTCTATCGGTCCAGTAGGCCTGGCCCTTTTAAGGAATTTGAGTTTTGTTCTACATTTTTCTCCCATTCTATCCAGGACCTCCTGTCGTGTCCCTGGTTAGAACGGTCGGTAGTGGTAGCTGGGCACCATCAGTTCTTCTGGTCTCAAGTTAGAAGACGTTGTGGTTCCTGTGGGCTATTAGTCCTGTGGACTAGTTTCTTCTTTGAGCCTTTGATTTCCTTCATTCTCTTTTACACCATATGAGTAGAGACCAACAGTTGTATCTTAAATGACCACTTGCAAGCTTTTAAGACCCCAGATGCTACTCACCAAACTAGAATATAGAACATTATCTTTGTGAAACATGTTATGCCAGTTGACTAAGTTGTTATGAGCACTGTTCTTTAAGGTCTTGTGTAGACCCCTCAACATAAGCTGTGGGATGAGGGTTCTGAGAAGACTTTTAATATCTCCTACATCTGGTTGTCCTCAAACCACCCAGCAGCAAGCACAGAGAGGTGAAGACGGTTGCCCATGGTCACACAGCAACCTAGTGCCAGAGCAGGAACAACCTTCTGGATGTTTGGAGGGTTAACCAGGCAGGCAAGTTGTGGGAAAGGAGGCCCAAGCCGATGTTCCTAGCCTGCTGTTGTGGCACCTTGAGAATGTTCCTTCATATTCTAAGCTAGAGGCTGAGCTTAAAGCAGTGGCTAAGGGTTGGGAATCATCTTTACTATACAGTAGCCATGTCTTGGAAGAAGTACAACCAGAATGCTCCTTAGAAGCAATGATGGCGAGATTACGTCTCACATACTTTGGACATGTTATCAGGAGGGATCATTTCCTGGAGAAGGACATCATGCTTGGTAAAGTAGAGGGTCAATGAAAAAGAGGAAGACCCTCAACGAGATTAATCGACACAGTGGCTGCAACAATGGGCTCAAGCATAGCAACAATTGTGAGGATGGTGCAGGACCGGGCAGTGTTTTGTTCTGTTGTGCATAGGGTCGCTGTGAGTCGAAACCCACTCGACGGCACCTAACAACAACACAACATACAATAGCCACGTTAAGGACAGGGTCCGGGGCCTAAATTTGAATCCTGGATGCAATTTGCTTTGTGACTTTAGGCAGCCTCTCTGCGTCCTTTCCTACCAAATGAGGCCGATTTGTCCCACTTCTCAAGACATAGTGAGGATACAGTGATGTGGGAACACTTGGCAAATTATTAAGAGCACGAGAGAAAGTGTTATCGTTTAAAGACGTTAGGCCAGCCAAGTGCCCAGAACCAGCCCGAATGGGGTTCCCGGAGCACAGCCAGTACCTCTCCCTGGGTGGACAGCGCCAGTGCTGGTAGCTGGGTTACTCAAGTTTCCTTGCATTGCTACGATTTTTAGTAAACAGAGATGTTGTTAACTTTTATTAAGGAATAAGTACATTGTTTCCCAGGCAGAATTGGAGATACCAGGCCCTGTCAGCGAGGGATGGGATTTGATTAGCTAGGGGGCTATCTGGTGGGCTTGGCAGAAAGCTGGGTTTTTTTGCATTTTATTGTTGTGAATATATATATAACACAGCATTTGCCCATTCAGCATTTTTTATGTGTTCAATTTAGTGGTATGAATTACATAAATCATGTTGTGAAACCATCACCAATAATCATTTTGGTGCAGTTTTGGGCATTAGCCAAGACTTAACCAGGGAGGGTAAAGTCCACACTTTGATGTCTACAGCGAGGGAGGAAGCCATCAGCAAATGTTTACAGTTTTTTTTTTACATTTCTACTTATTTGTTTCTTTTCTAGGGTGGTTAGGTAAGCACCCTTGCTGTGGTCAGTGCTTCATTCATTCATTCACTCATTCATTGGTTCACCGAACAAGTCTGCCTGGCCTAATGTCAGGCTGTTGGGCTACGGTCAGTGCGGAGGAGACTCACAGGCTCCTCTTCCACAGTCTGGCAGGCAGGCAGATGTTGAGCAGGAAATGACAAGTGCAATTACTGTTACCAAGGAGACACTCAGGGTGCTGTGGGGGCAGATGGGGAATCTGGCCTGGGCATCAGAAAAGGCTTCCTGATGATGTGACACTGAACTGTGGTCTAAGAATGAACGATACCGACGATAACATTCTGGACATAGGGAGAAATATATGTGAAGTAGTACCAAGCACGGTTCATTCGGGAAGTAGTTCGTCTGGAGGTGCAGAGGTCCATGCTTGGGAGATGGGCAGGGGTGGGCACATGTAGAGAGGGGCATGTTAAGGACTTGATCCTAAGGGCAGTCAGGAGCCACTCAGGAGCTTAGAGTGAGGGAGTGAAATGGTTGGATTTGCGTTTGGGATGGTCACATAGGATACTTGGTGGAGACTGGCTAGGAGGGTCAAGACTGGAGGCTGAGAAACCACTTAAGAGGCTGCTAGAGTGGCCCTGAGAGATGACGGTGGTCTGGACAGAATTCACTGCCCCCTCCACTCTCACATCACACCCCATCACCTGGGCAGTGTTGAGAGGAGGCTTCCACTCCTACCCTTGGGTATGCAGACCTGAGGCATTGCCCTTCCTTCCCTCATCCTTCCAGGTAAATAACCAGGGGGCTCCTGCCCTCAAGGCATTTTGATCTAAGAGAAGAAAAGACAAATTCTGCAAAGGCTCTGGAACAAGATAGAAAGTGGTAAGTACCAGGCTGGGGATGCAGCTCGAGAGTCATCCTGGCTGGGGATGTGTACCAGGGAAGGCTTAATCACTAGAAGAGGTGGCATTTGAGCTTCCTGTGGCAGCACATAGTGGCGGCTTCCTAGGTGTCAGGCTTTGGAGAGATAAAAAGTGACAAGAGACTCTCCTGTCCTTGAAGAGTTTGTAGTCTGGGAGACAAAATTTAATGAATAACCAATGTCGACTGAACCCCACTGTGAGAGTGCTGCCGAAAGCCTGGAGGTTCTACCTCTTCCTGGGGCCCTGAGGGCAGGGATGGCTGGGAAATCCACAGGCCTGGCCTGGCTCACTGACAAGCTTCAGAATGGCTCCCTCCTGCTCACAGGGCTCCTGGGGATCCTGAGGGGACGGGTAAACAGAGAAGCAAGTTTCTAGAGAACATTCAGGAAATAGACTGAGGGAGGGTTTAACTTCAGGGCCCGAAGACAGGGAGCTGGGCCTAGCTGTTGGACCCTCTTAAGAGCATAGAGTGCTGTGTTAAAAGGGGATTAGTAACCATCTAATTCAGCTCTCCTGTGTTGTTGTTAGGTGCCGTTGAGTCACTTCTGACTCACAGCGACCCTATGTACAACGGTATGAAACCCTGCCCAGTCCTGTGCCATTCTCACAATCGTTGCTATGTTTGAGCCCAATGTTGCAGCCACTGGGTCAGTCCATCTCATTGAGGGTCGTTGTCTTTTTCACTGACCCTTTACTTTACCTTCTCCAGGGATAGGTCCCTCCTGATAACACGTCCAAAGTGTGTGAGACAGTCTTGCCATCTGCGTTTTTAATGAGCATTCTGGCTGTACTTCTTCCACACAGATTTGTTCGTTCTTCTGGGGGTCCATTGTATATTCAGTGTTCTTCACCAGTAACAGAATATGTTACAGCACGGAAAAATGGGGGCAATGGGAAGCTTCCATTCTTGAGCATTTACCACATGCCTGGCACTTAAATGTAATCTCTTCAATCCTCATACCAACCCTAGCAAGAAGGGTTGTCCCCATTTTAGAGTTGAGAGAGCTGAGTCTCAAAGGTCACTTAGGGAATTAGGGACTGGAGCTAGGCAGTAGCCTCCTGACCTCAGCCTCAGGATCCTGGCCTTTGTCTCAAGCTGCCACCTTGATTTGGCAGAAACTCTGCCTTCCTGGGAAAGCTTCCCGAGGATGGGGTTGGGACTGTTTGGCCATGGCCAGAGGCATTGGGAACTGATTGAGGATGGACCTTGGCCAGCCTGAAGTGCTGATTATCTTTCACCTTTGCGCAGTACTTGACAGTAAACCCCTTTCCTTCCCATTTGCCAACAGTTCTCAGGTCCCACTACCAGTTAGTGGCAGACCTGGGACTTGAACCTAGGCCTGGTGACTCCCAGCCCAGACCCCCATCTCCCTGACTCGGGTAGCAACCCCTTCCTGCCTGGCACTGTCCAGGGCTCCCTCCCAGATCTACGATGGCTCCCCAACTGGAGATGCCCCAGGCTTTCTGATCACATGCCCCCATGAGCATAAGGAGCTGCCCCAGGCCCAGCAGGTTCTTCTCCCCATCCTCCTCCCCAAGTGTTCCTTTGCCTCCTTGGCTGGGAAGTCAGGAGGCGGGTGTGGGCGGCAGCCAGGAGGAGTAGGGTTACAGTGTAAACACTGTCATGTCAATATTTACTTCTGCCTGCAGTCAGAGCCTCCCACCTCCCTGCCTGCCTCCCTCATGAGCTGCCCATCCAGGTGCACAGGGCCTGCTCCGCAGCTCTGGTCTGATGATTGAGAGCAAAGCCCAAGCTCTGCCACTAACCTTTCCCTTCTTGGGCCTCAGTTTTCCCATCTGTAAAATGACGTGGCATCTTTATGTTAATGGAGGTGGAACAATTCAGAAAAGGAGAGTGAGAATGGTTGCACAACTTGAAGAATGTAATCACCATCACTGAATTGTACACGTAGATATTGTTGAATTGGTGTATGTTCTGCTGTGTATTCTCAAAAGCAACCACAAAAAAAAAAAAAAATTACACGACATCTGTAAAATGACTGGCTCCAGGGTGTTTTTCAGCAATAACATGTAGGATAACAAGCATAATGCTGTGGTTCAGAACACAACGTCAAGAGTTGGGGTAAACCTGGGTTTCAATCCCAGCTCCACCACTTCCTGGACCGCAGAGTTGGGCGAGTCGCTTAACCCTTTGAGCTTTGGTTTCTGCATCTGTAAAATGGGGCCATAACAGTACCACCTGTGGAGGGTTAGTGGTAAGTGTTAATGAGATACTGCCTGTAGCACTCTCAGCATAGCTTTTGCACAGGATAAGAACTTAATAAATAGTGGTGGGGGTTGTTATTCCGAATAAACATTTTATGATTCTCTGAATCCAGCCACTGGATTGCATCACTTGGGAACTGGAGCCAAGGGTGGGAAGTCTAACCTAAGCCCTTCTAGGACTCTGGGGCCACAGGCTGGGCCAGGGGAGCCTGGGGATTGAGAAAGCCCCTGGATCGACACCGCTCACACCCCCAGCCGCCCAGCCCTTGGAGTTCCCTTTACTGTGCGGAGGCCCAAGGCTGCAATGACCTCAGAGATATATGGCAGTGAGAGGGTGAGAGAGGGCCAAGAGGGGAGGAAAGACGCATTTCCTAAGCAACTCTTTCGCAGAAGCTCCGGGTCCAGTACACACAGAAGTTGTTTGCTCCAGCTCTGAAGAGGAGGGGGTCTGGGTGGGGACTGCAATGTGAGGTGCTGAGCCCCAGCAGGCAGTGGAGGGACGGGAGGGCAGAGAGGTGGGGGCTGCCAGTGCAGCAGAAGTCAGCCTTGGAGACCACAGGGCTCAGGTTTAATCCTTCTTGTCACTTTGGACAGTTAAGTCACCCGTCTGATCTTGATTTTCCTCCTCTGACTGGACGTCAGCTAACAACAACAACATGGAGCTCTCCATGCCTGTTTGGTGCAGTAGTTGGAAGGATTCAATTTAGATGGTGTTTCGAAAGAACCCAGCTCAGAGCTGGCACATACAGGGCCTCAATCGATCTCAGCTGCTGTTATTGTCAGAACTGTCATTATGATGACACTGGATGCCAGCCTGGCTCTGGGGCTTCCTGAGGACAGAGATTGAGCATTTTTTTTAAATTGTGGTATAATTTACATAAGTAAGATGCACGCATCTTGTACAGTTCAGTTTTTACAAACATACACCTGTGTAACCGCCTTCCAGATCAAAATACAAAACATTTCTACCTCCCCAGAAAGTCCCCATGTGCCCCTTCCATCAGTCCCCCTGCCATACATAGGCGACTGCTGGCATGCCTTCTGGCACTGTAGTTTTGCCTGGGTTGGAACTTTATACGCATGGATTTGGACAGTATGTTCTCTTTCATGTCTGGCTTCCTTCAGTCAACAGTGAGTGTTTTGGAGCTTCATCCATGTTGTTGCCTGTATCAGTAGCCACTCCTTTTAAAGCTGAATAGTTTTTCATTGGATGGATGTGCCACCATCTGTGGATGGACATTTGGGTCGATTCCAGTTCAGGGTTATGGTGAACAAAGCTGCTCTGACATTCTTGCACATCTCTTTGAGGACCTGAGAACTCATTTCTCTTGAGCATGTACCTAGAAGTGGAACTGCTGGGTTCAAGGGTCGCTGCATGTTTAACTCTCATAGAAACTGCTACTCAGTTCTCCCAGGTGGTTGTTTCATTTTCAGTGTATTGCCCACCCTTTGGCTGAGGGGCCTGTCATGTATTGAATTGTGTCCCCCAGAAATGTGTGTCAACTTGGCTAGGCCATGATTCCCAGTATTGTGTGATTGTCCACCATTTTGTCATCTGATGTGATTTTCCTAGGTGTTGTAAATCTTGCCTCTATAATGTTAATAAGGCAGGATTAGAGGCAGTTATGTTAATGAGGCAGGACTCAATCTACAAGATTAGGTTGTGTTTTAAGTCAATCTCTTTTGAGATATAAAAGAGAGAAGGGAGCAGGCAGACAGGGGGACCTCATACCACCAAGAGACAAGAGCCAGGGGAATAGTGTGTCCTGTGGATCCAGGGTCACTGCGCTGAGAAGTTCCTCGACCAGGGGAAGATTGATGATAAGGACCTTCCTCCAGAGCCAACAGAGAGAGAAAGCCTTCCCCTGGAGCTGACACGCTGAATTTGGACTTCTAGCCTACTAGACTGTGAGAAAATAAACTTCTGTTTGTTGAAGCCATCCACTTGTGGTATTTCTGTTATAGCAGCACTAGATGACTAAGACAGGGCACAAGGCCTAGCTTGGAACAGGTTCTCAATGACTATTTTTTTTGAAAGATGGAAGGAACTAGAGTCCTTTCTTTGTCTTAAGGCTTCAGATCCACTCTGCCGGCCCATGGGGCCTGGCTACTATGGGCTGGCTCTCTGCCTGAACCCTGGGCATATGGCCTCACCTGGTGTCCTCAGGGCAGGGAACAGGTTCTAGAGACCACAGGCCATGAGTTTCTACCGCTGATTGGCTGTGTGACCTCAAGCCTGTTCATTCCCCTCTCTGGTCCTCAGTTTCCTCTTCTGCAAAACACTGGCTAGATGAAGATTCCCCCATCTCCCCAGCTTCTGGTGGTCTCCCCTCTTTGGGAGCCATTTGCTGTTATTTTTCCTGTGCAGTTCCACCTCCAGGGTTGTGCCTTCCCCACTGGCGAGCCCCTGCTGCCCCATATCTCTGCGAAAGGACCCTTCTGGAAGTGGGTAGGCTCTTTGTTCTTGGTACCTTCCCTAAGGGCCTCGCCGTGGCTCAGTCCCTGGTTGAGAGCCTCCCAGAGTGGGCCCTGGCTGCAGGGGCCCCACCCTGGAGGCTTGGCAGAGATGACCTTGGGTCAGGCTCTTCTGGGTCTGTGACCCTGTGATTCCATCTCCCTAAGCTCCGGCATCCGCATCTGTAGGGTTGTGAGGAGCAAACAAGGTCCTGCCTCACTGCAGGCGCAGAAGATGGGACAGCCACCCCTGCTCTTCTGGAGCTACATTCTAGGGGAAGGAGACAGACTCAGCAGGCCAGCAAGCCAACCAGAAGGATCGTTTCAGAGAGAAGAAAATAGGGTAATATGGTGGACAGTGCTTGGGAGGTAGGGATGGGGCTACTGTAGATGGGAAGCCAAGGACAGAGATGACATCTGAGCTGAGACCTGAGGATGAGGAGGAGGCATCTGGGCAAAGATGTGGGAGAAGAGCAAACAGGGATAAGGACTTTGGTAAGTTGAGGGTGGCAAGAAGGCCTGTGTGATTGGGACAGAGAGGGGTGGGGAGGGCTGTTGGAAGAGGCCAGAGAAGTGGGCATGGAGGGGCTGGGTCATATGGGAAGTCACTGGAGGGCTTCAAATAGGGGGATGACTTGATGTGCTTTATGTCTAGAAAGGCCCTGTCTGCTGTGTGAAGGAGGGACTGGAGTGGGCAGGAGGGAGTCAGGGAGGCCGGGGTCGGGTAAGAGTAGGTCTCAATATATTCACCCTGTCCTGAGGGCAAGGAGGCTTATGTTTCTCTAGGACCTGGGATGTTAGGAGCTACTTCAGAGGATGGGGAGCCCTGTTGGTGCAGTAGTTAAGAGCTCAGGCTGCTAACCAAAAGGTCAGCAGTTCAGATCCAGTAGCTGCTTCTTGGAAACCCTGTGGAGCAGTTATACTCTGTCCTATAGGGTCACTATGAGTTGGAATTGACTTGATAGCAATGAGTTTGGGTTCATATGAAGGGAGAGATAAAACGAACAGACAAACTAGTTGCCATCAAGTCGATTAAACTCATGGTAATCTCGTGTGTAGAGTAGAACTGCTCTATAGGGTTTTCAAGGCTGTGACATTTCAGAAGTAGATCGCCAGGACTTTCTTCTGAGGTACCTCTGGAGGTTTCGAAATGACAGCCTTACAGTTAGTCTGCTCTTAACCGTTGTGGCACCTTGGGGGAGCTAGACAAGGGCATCCCAGAAGCTGTGAGCTGTTCCTGGCAGCAGCTGTGCATGGTGGGTAAAACCTACCTTTGGAGCACCAGACCGACCTGCCTTGAAACCTCTGCTTGAACTCTGCCTTCCAGGGTGAGCTAGGGATTCTCCCAAAATGACCACGTTCCCACCACCCCAGACCATGAGGACCCAGGGAAACAGGGCGAGAAGGGCAACAAGCCAGAGCTGGCCTCTCTCACTTCCTCACACCCTGCCAAGAAGTGAAGGCTGAAGAAGTGGTGGCCGCAAGGAGATGCCCAGCCCTCTGCCCTCAGCCTGGCTCTGGGCTGCTGCTCCCACGGCCAGGCTCCAGGGAATCCTGTGGCTTTGTGGTTCCTGGGTGTCACAGTCTGGCGTGGGCAGGAGATGGCTGTGAGGAAGTGGCACTTCATCTTTCTCTTCTCTGAGTGGTGAGTGGGTGGTTACCCGGCATCCTGCTGGGCTTCCGGGTGTGGTGGACGGGAGAGAGGGAGGGGAGGGCAGGGGAGTTCGCGGGGTCACAGAAGGTCTGAGTGGAGGAGGGACTTAGATGTCATCTAGACCAACCCCTTCATGGGGAGACAGTGGCCCAAAAAGGGAAAGACTTCTTTGAGGCTGCACAGTGAATTAGAGGCAGGACTTAGACACCAATCTCCAGCCTCCTAATCTAGCGCTCCTTCTGGTTAAGATGTGGGTTTTGGCAAACAATAGTTTGGCTTAATTAGTAAAGAATGTCTGCTTGAGCACTGTGTTCTTTTTTTCTTTTTCTTTAAATTTTATTTATTTTGTTATTGTTGAGAATATACACAGCAGAATATACACCAGTTCAACAGTTTTCTACAGGTACAATTTAGTGACATTGATTACATTCTTTAAATTGTGCAAATATTCTCACCCTCCTTTTCCAAGTTGTTCCTCCCTCATTAACATAAATTTACTGCCCACTAAGCTTCTTATATAATCTTTCAAGTTGCTTTTGTCATTTAGATCCCATATAGATAGTTCTTAAAAGAGCATAATGCTCAAGGCAGACCTTTTTTTTACTAGTTAAGCTAAACTGTTATTCGGTTTTAAGGAGACTTCAGAGGATATTTTTCATTTAAGGTTTAAAGATTATCTCAGGGCACTAGTTTCAGGGGTTCATCCACCGTCTATGGCTCTAGAAAGTCTAGAGTCCCTGAGAATTTGAAATTCTGTTCTGCATTTCCCACATTTTGATCAGGATTCTTCTATAGAATCTTTGATCAAAACGTTCAGGAATGGTAGTCGGGCACCATCCAGTTATTCTGGTTCATGGCAAAGAAGGCAGTTGTTTATGGAGGCAATTAGCCACAAATTCCATATCCTCCTCCTACTCCTGACTCTCCTTCTTCCTCTGTTGTTCCAGGTGAATAGACACCAATTGCTGTGCCCTGGGTGGTTACTTGCAAGATTTTAAGACCCCAGGCACTACACAATGAACTAGGAGGTAGAACAGAAGCAGTTAACACGTTATTAGTCCAGTTGACTGGGATACCCCATGAAACTATGACCCTAAGCCTGCAAACCTAGGAACCACATCCCATGAGGTGTTTGGTTGTACATAAGCAGCCTCAGCAGATACTCTTTTTTTTGTGTGTGTGTCGTTGTTATAAATGTATCTATCACCCAACTTTTGCCAATTCAACTTTTTACAGGTGTACAACTTATTAACAGCAATTAAATAATCAGCTGTGCAACCCTACCCTTAATCCAAGTGATTTTTCCATCGCCATTAATCCCCCTTTTCTCCCTCCCTCCCACCTGTGATAACCACTAATAAACTTTGGTCTCTATGCATTTGCCTTTTCTTATCTTTTTATATAAGGGAGGTCATACAATATTTGTCCTTTTGTGATGGGCTTATTTTGCTTAGCATAATGTCTTCAAGCTCCACCCATACTGTAGCATGTATCAAGACTTTATTTCTCCTACTGGCTAAGTAGTATTCCATTGTATGTATGTACCACATTTTGTTTATCTGTTCATCTGTTGATGGGCATTTAGGTTGTTTCCACCTTTTGGTTATTGTGACTAGTGCTGCAGTGAATATTGGTGTACAAGTCTCTTTTTAAGTCTCTGTTTTCGAGTCTTTTGGGTATATACCTAGGAGTGGAATTGCTGGGCCATATGATAGTTCCATTTTTAGTTTTTTGAGGGACTGCCACACTGTTTTCCACAGCAGCTGTACCATTTTGCATTCTCACCAGCAATGGATAAGGGTTCCAATTTCCCCACATCCTTGCCAACATTTGTTATTTTCTTTCTTTCTTTTTTTTTAATATTAACCATTCTAGTGGAATGTAGAGCACTGTGCTCTTTAGAGAACTATCTGTGTGGGATCAAATAGACAACAACAGCTTGAAATGTTAAGTGAGAAGCTTAGGGGCCTTTCTATGAGTTTATGTTAATGGAGGAGGAAGAATTCAGAAAAGGAGGGTGAGAATGTTTGCACAACTTGAAGAATATAATCAATGTCACTGAATGGTACATGTAAAAATTGTTGAATAGGTGTATGTTTTGCTGTATATTTTCAACAACAACAAACATACAAAAGATGTGCGTTTTGGAACCAGACATACCTGGGTTCTTGTCCCTGCACGGCTGCCAAGTCCCAGCTGTGTGACCTTGGGTGAAGGATTTCACTTCCCTGAGCCTCAGTTTTCTCCTCTGTGGAATGGGACAATGGTAATACCTACCTCACAATGTTGTTATGAAGACTGGTTGAGATCATTCATATAAAGCTCGTAGGACGGTACACACGGGTCCTTAAATGGGAGCTGATATGATTAGCGTTATGACTATTGTGGTTCTGATGTTCTAAGCCTTGTGAAGCGCGGGAAGAGTGGCTGGTGCTGGCCCTCATTTATTCTGCTTTAAGGTTCTGATGAACACACTTAGGCAGGGGAGGTGATGAAATTCCTGTCGGCTGCCCATCTCACTGCTGCTTGTTTATTTTACTTCCTCATTGTAGTTGGGAGACTCTTTGATGGGCCCTTAATTAACCACCACCACCACCACCACCCCGTCCCCCTGGCAAGGCACTGGATGGGCTGAAACTGTGCTGTCTCTCGACAGACAGGCACTATGTGCAGCCCAAGATGGAAAGCTGGGTGGCTTCCTGCCCTCTGCATCGGGTCTCCAGCAGACACCCACTGACACCTGTTTGTGCAGGGGTGTCTAGTGGTTATAGAGCAAGGGCCTTGGAGTCAACTTGAATTTGAATCCCGGATCTACCACTTATTTGTTGTAAAGGACCTTTGTTGTTGTTGTTGGGTGCCGTTGAGTCTGTTTTGACTCATAGCGACCTCATGTGACAGAGTAGAACTGCCCCGTTGAGTTTTCTTGGCTGTAATAAGCAGATCACAGGCTCTTTCTCCTGCAGAGCGGCTGGGTGGGTTAAGCAGCTGAGTGCTTAACTGTTGTACCACCAGGGTTCCTAAAGGACCTTTAGCAGGTGAGTTTTCCTCTCTGAGCCCCGGGTTCCCCACCTGTGAAGTGAGAATAACAAGTCTCTCCCAGGGTGGTTGCAAACCTTAAATGAGAGAAGATATGCTCAGAGCATGTGGGGTGCATATCGTGCTCGACACAAAGAGGTGGGTGTGCCCCAAACCTGTTAGGGCTATTTCTCTTCCTGTAGCTATTCCCAGAAATTTTCTAGACACTTCGCCTACCATGTGTTCCCACAGCCTGCCGGACTGCCTTCTATCAGGGCACTAGTCACCTTGGACTGAAATTTCCTGCTCTCTGCCCCAGCTAACATACAGCAAGAGCATGGGCTTTGGGGCCAGCCTGCCGTACAGGAAGCACCTACTAAACGTTAGCTGTTTTATCACTAGACAGAGTTCTCCTGGAGCAGAGCACCTGCCTTTTCATCTCTGCATTCCCAGCACCTGGCAAGGGCCTGGTGCTGTCCTGATAGGGATGGAGTTGGAAGGGATTTGGGGTCTGTCAGTTTGTCATACTGTGGTGGCTTGTTTGTTGTTATGATGCTGGAAACCATGCCACCAGTATTTCAAATACCAGCAGGGTCACCTATGGTGGACAAGTTTCAATGGAGCTTCCAGACTAAGACAGACTAGGAAGAAGGGCCTGGCAGTCTATTTCTGAAAATTAACCATTGAAAACCTTACGGATAACAACACATCATGATAAATGGTGAAGAAATTGAAGTTGTCAAGGATTTCATTCTACTTGGATCAACAATCAAGGCCCATGGAAACAGAAGTCATGAAATCAAATCATGTATTGCACTGGAAAAACTACTACAAAGGACCTCTTTAAATTGTTAAAAAGCAAAGGTGTCACTTTGAGGATTAAGGTGTGCCTGACCCAAGCCATGGCATTTTCAGTTGCCTCGTAAGCATGCAAAAGCTGGATAATGAAAAAGGAAGATTAAAGAAGAATAGAATTGACATATTCGAATTGTGGTGTAGGAAAAGAATACTGAATTTACCGTGGACTGCCAGAAGAATGAACAAATCAGTCTTGGAGAAAGTACAGCCAAAATGCTCCTTAGAAGCGAAGATGGCAAGACTTAGGCTTGCTTACTTTGGACACGTCATCAGGAAAGACCAACCACTAGAAAAGGACATCTTGTTTGACAAAGTAGAGGGTCAGCAAAAATGAGCGACATCCTCCATGAGATGGACTGACACAGTAGCCACAACAGTGGACTCTCAAACGTACTAATGATTGTGAGGATGGCGCAGGAATGGGCAACGTTGGAGACAACTCAGTGGCAACTAACAACAAGGATTTGCATCATGGGCAATGGAGAGTTGCTTTACCAGTGAAACAGACCTTGCCAGAAAAACTTGGCCCATCAGCCCATGCCCTGGAACTGAGCAGGATGTGGACACTGGAAGGGGGATGGCTGGCCAAGTATAGAGGGAGGCCTTTGGGGTAGACTTTGTATAGTTCTTGTTGATTTCCAAAGATGGAAGTGTGATTTCCAACACGATCACAAATCAAAGGGATGAAAAGAACCAATAGATTATTCTAGGCCAACCTACCCATTTGTTAGGTAGAAAAACCAAGGCAGTGACCTTCGCCTAGCCTCAGGCCTCCTAGCTTCCAGCCCAGACCTTGCTGTAGCTTTGGAGCAATCTAATCAGAGAGGGCTGCACCGGAAGGGTAGGTGCCTCACATTGTTTATTAGCAGCCCTGGAGTGGGAGGGTCTTTCCTAGGCCTTTTCTCTTTTCACTGTCTATAAACCTCCAGGGGGCCTTCTGCAGTCCTTGGTGGCTCATTGCTACAGCTTTCAGAGCTGTTCTCCAAGCTCTAAGAGGGCAGCAACCATGTCTACTTTGTCTACTTGTTTCCCACTGTATCCTTGCACCGAGCACAGTGCCAGATATCCACTAAATATTGTTGAATATGAAACAACAGGCCTGGGAGTCAGACAAGCTGGATTTGAACACCCCTGTGATGGGTTGAAAGGTGGCCCTCCAAAAATATATGTCCACACAGAACCTGTGAATGAGACCTTGTTTGGAAAAAAGGTCTTTGCAGAACATGAGAAGTTGCTGGCCCAGCAGGCCATTCTTCTCACCACAACCTGGATACCTCATCTACTTTGCTCACTGGCCTGTTTTCATCAATAGAGGCTGATTTCACTTGGAGCGAGGTTTCAGGATTGAACACAATGCCTGAGTTGTTTGTCCTGCAAGCACCATCTTGCCATAGAGAACCCAATTCTTCAGCCAATGCCAGCAACTTCTCACATTCTCATGGCCACTGTTCGGCTCTTGGTCAAGGACTTGGGCCATGTTGTAAGCTGCTTTATTTGCCAGACATTTCCCACAACCCTGCTGTACATCATCTTCCACTGGGGGTGAGGTGGGGAGGAGGTACAGACATTGGGATGCCCTTAGCGAAACCCACAGTCCACAGGGGGATCTAGGGAGGAATCGCTCTGATACAGTTTGATCAGCACAAGGCTGGGCACGTTGCTTCAGAGAAGGCTTCCGGAGGTTGGTGACACTTGATAACTCCTTGGGGGATGATATAATATTAATTTCTGGCTACAAGGGGGTTTTAGTCAATGTATTTATTCAATTTGTTCTTTCCTGCCAGTAGCGTTTACCACTCTTAGCTATGTTGTTAGGTGCTGTCAAGTCAATTTCAACTTATAGCGACCCCATGTGACAGAATAGAACTGCCTTATAGGATTTTTTAGGCTGTGATCTTCATGAGAGCAGTTTGCCAGGTCTTTCTCCCACAGAGCAGCTGGATGGATTCGAACTGCCAACCTTTTGGTCAGCAGCTGAGCTCTTAACTATTGCACTACCAGGGCTCTTTAGTCTTAGCTGTAATGTCACATTCAACATTTGCTTTGTGTCAGGCACAGTGCTAACTGTTTTATATGGTATAAGTTCACTTACTCCTCACATCAACCCTATGAGGTATCTATTATTATTACCTCCATCTTATAGGTGGGGAAACTGAGGCACAGAGCGGCAACATATCTTGCTCAGTGTCACTCGACCAGTAAGTAGCAGAGCAGGATTTGAACTTAGTCTGACTCCAGAGTTCGACTTCTAAACTACTATGCTATAGTGCTTCCTCGGTAACTCACCTTTCCCCACAAACCTTATGGTCGGGCAGCCTCGTGAACTCTGAGCATTTCACCCTTCATGGGGGTCCACTGCAACCAGCAAAGGTGACGAAATTAATATTAGGTCTGTCTTTCAGTACAGCCTGCCTTCAGCATCAGCTCTTGAACAGATATAGACCTTCAGGAAAGAGGGTCAGAAAGTCCAAACCATAGAAAATAAAGGCCCTATATCAGGGAGAGGAACAGGGATTAGACTAGGAGTCATTTTGGTGGGGAGAGGAAGGAAATTCAGAAGGGTGAAAAAGTTGGAATTCAAATTGAGCCAACATTTGCTGAGTGCATCTTCTGTGACAGAGATGGGGGTGTCTCTGCCCTCAAAGAACTTCCAGGCCTGTGGGGGAGGTAGACAGGTCAACAGGTAAATTGCTGAATAATGTTTGAGTGTATAGGCAGGAGCCTTCAAAGGCCCAGAGAAAGGGATGACTAACTTGGCCCAGGGAGGTGATGTTTAAGTTGTGTCTTGAAGGATGAGTAGGAGTTTGCCAGCCAGGCAGAGCCAGTAGTGGTGGAGTCAGGATTTAACCTGAACAGTCTGGCTCCAGAGGATGTGTTCTCACCTACCATGGTGTGCTTGGCTCTGCTGCCCTGCAAGACCTGGCCTTGGGAGATGCAACTCTTGGGGGCCCAGGTCACTCAGCACAAGCCGTATCCCACCTAGCCCCTGCTTCTTCTCCCCGCAAACCCCACTCCCTGCTTCTGCAAGCGTGGCTAGTTGACCAGCCTTGCAGGGAAGGTCTCTGTCCTCTCTATATGGCCAGGACTTATATCCCCCAGTGCACCTGTGGCAGTGGAAGAGGCATAATGAGACAGTGAAGCCTTTTCTGGGTTGTTTTTTAACTGTTTTGCCTGGGCACCTGCAGTGTGTCAGACCAGGTGCCAGGTGCTTTGCATAAGGCACCTCCTTATATCATTCCAATAACCCCGGCTGGTTATTGTTAACTGTCGTCAAGTCGGCCCCCAACTCATGGCATCCCAGGCGCAATGGAGTGAAATGCTGCCTGGTCCTGAGCCATCCCCATATTCAGTTGCAGGTTAGACTGATGGGATCCATAGAGTTTTCATTGGCTGATTTTTGGAAGTAGATCTACCCTGGCAGGTAGAGGTCGTTTATCATCATTTTAAACATAAGGATGCAGGAGAAAGATGTGGCAGTCTGCTTCCATAAAGATTACAGTCTTGGAAACCCTATGGGGCATTTCTGCTCTATCCTTTAGGGTTGCTATGAGTTGGATCGACTCGATGGCATTGGGTTTGGTTTTGGCACAGGGTATAGAATGGCAAGCAAGCAGACATGGTTTTAGATAATCGTGCAGATCTCTTAATTATGAGGAGGGTACTATGTAACAGTTAGTGCTTAGCTGCTAACTGAAAGTTGGCAGTTTGAACTCACCAGCTGCTCCGGGGGAGAAAAGACCTGGCGATCTGCTCCTGTAAAGATTACAGCCTAGGAAACCCTGCGGGGCAGTTCTACTCTGTCATATAGGTTCACTATGAGTTGGTGTCAACTTGACAGCAGTCAGCCACAAGTATGTGAGTTTATATCAAGAGCCTCTGCCAGGCGGGGGCTGAGGGGAGAGCGGGGGCAGAAAAAACATCCCTGAGTAACATTTGAGCGGAGACCTGAAGGATGGGTTGACTGTTAGCTAGGTAAAGAGGCAGCGGGAAAAAGCTTCTAGGCTGAGGAAACAACATATGCAGAAGCCCTGAGGCAGTGACCTACAGCATGTTCAGGATAACTGGAGTAGAGAACAAGGGAGAGAGTGACACAAGGGGAGGCTGCAGGGGTGGCCAGGGCTGGACCCCACAGGGCTGTGCAGACTGAGGTGAGAGATTGCACTTCATCCCATGAACAGTGGAAAACCACGAAGGGTGTGCGTGTGTTTTCAGATCAATAAACTTTAGACTTTATTTTCTTCTATGCAAGAAGGCCCCATTTCATAAAGCCCACCAGGAAGAAAAGGCAAAGATTTATAACCTCAAAGGGTTGTCAGAGGGAGATAATCTGACTTGCCTGTTATTAAACTCCCTCTGGCCGCTGAGTGGAGGTGGACTTGGGGGAGGGGACTAGAATGGAGACGGCAGATGGTGTGGCTCAGCCCAGGCCCGTGGTAGTGGGAAGGGAGAGGTGGACAGGGTAGAGTTGGCAGGGCTTGGTGATTGACTGGGGGTGGGGAGGGCGAACCAGCCTGTTGCTTCGACAGAGGAGAGCACCGAGGCCCAGAAAGGGTGTGTGAGCTGCCGGGGTCCCACAGCTTGTCAGCAGCAGAGCCCAGATGCCAAGCCAGGAGCCCCCTGTCCCAGCACCTTCCAGTGAAGACTCTGACTCCTGGTGGCTGCGCCCCCTCCCCTTGCCCCCGCCCCTCCCCTACAGAATCTGGGGCTCCAGAGGGTGCTTTAAGGGCAGAGAGGTTTGTCTTTGAAGCATCTAGTGGGGGAGGGGCAGCTCTGTGACCTCCAGATTCTTTCCTTGTGACCTCTGCACCAAGGGTCTAGGCCCTCCGGGACCCTGCCCTCCCCAGGCTTTGATGAGTTCCACAGAAGTGGGGGGGGGATGCAGGGGGAAGAGGGTCGGAAGCTGGAGCTCCTGACTGGGGAGTGGAGGTCTGGGAGGGGGTGCAGGGTCTCCAAGGGCCTGGGGAGATGCCCCATGTCTGGGAGGGGGTTTCCCTGTGAGCAGCCCTCTGGAAGGGAGGTGCAGGGGCCAGAGCCTGGTCTCCATGCCCCCACAGGGTCTCCCCAGAAGTAGGGAGGTGCCCCCTCATCCAAACTGCTTGAACTGGAAACTGCTCACTGCCATTTTAAGATTTCCTTTTCCTTCCCCCCAGTAACCGTACCTGGCAAATAAGGCCTCTGAGATGTTCAATTAAGTGAATTTTTAGCTCTGCAGGCCTCTTCCCACCTCCCCATCCTAGTCGACACCATCCCCCTCCTGGGATGCAGGACAGCCAGACTCCTCCCCAGTATGAACCTCATCTTCCCTGGAACTGAGCCCCATCTTCCTTAGGGTTTGGATCTCTCTTTGGGGTGTTCTCCCCTAGGATGTTCTCCCCTCAGGCCCCTTCTCCCTGGGGATTGCCCCGGAGCCCTGGACCCCGGCATGATCTCTCTCTGGGGACAGCATTCCCTGCACTCCTGGAGACCCCCCCTCCACACACACACTGTCTCCCAGGGAACTGAGCCCTTCTCACCCTGACGCTTAGTAGGTGCTCAAGAAGTGTGTTCTCTGCCTCTTGCCACCCCCTCTCTCAGCAAGCACCCTAACCCAGCTTTGTGGCCCTCCTCCACCTCCTTCACCTCCCCCGCATGGTATTTTTTGCTGTGGGAGCAGCATGCTGTGTGACAATCAAGCCTGGGAAGCAGCTATTGTTGGCTCAGAACATCGTGTGGAAGAAAGATGAGAGCTGAGAACCAAAAAGTAAACCCGTTGCCCTCGAGTCGTTCCGACTCATAGCAACCCTACAGGACGGGGTAGAACTGCCCCATAGGGATTCCAAGGCTGTAATCTTTACAGAAGCAGACTGTCACATCTTTCTCCCAAGGAGTGGCTAGTGGATTTGAACTGCTGACCTTTCGGTTAGCAGCCAAGCACTTAACCACTGCGCCACCAGGGCTTCTCTGAGGGTTGTAAGGGATCAGGAAAACCACTCACAGCTACAGACAGACTCAGCCCCTGGTCCTGTGTCCCTTGGGTCAGGATGAGGCAAGTTTACGACCAGTCAAAGTCAAGTCCCCTTCCTCTAGTAGGGAGCTCAGTGGTAGAAGTGGTTGCCCTGGTGGGAAATGGGGAAACAAGCTTGGAGAGTAGAGGAAGGTCTGTGAAAGAGCTTAATAGAGAAACCAGCATCTCCTGAGCCTCTGGCTGATGTCAAGAAGACAGTAACCAGGAGCCTTTGTGTTTGTGTAGCTCTTTATACCAGCTGATCTCGTTGCTTCTCTTGCCCGTTATGTGTCTGCTCCATGGGCAGGAGGTAGAACCACAACTTAATGAGGATTAACTTTGAGCCAAGCCCTGTGCTAAACAATGTATGTGAACTGGCTCATTTCATCCCCCAGCAATTCTAAAGAGATGAGTCCTATTGTGTCCCCATTTAACAGATGAGGAAGCTGAGACTTGGCAAGGCTAAGTGACTCAGCCAAGGCCAAACAGCTGGAAAGTGGGAGAGCAAGGATTCAGGTTGACTCCAGAGTCTGTTTTACACAGGCTCCAGTGGAGCATCTGACATCAGGATTGAGGGTGGTTATCCTCTTGGTAGTGGAGAGAGAGGAGGCCAGCAGAGGAGGATGAGGAGGTTGCTCTAGGAGCCCCACCTGGGCATCTCTCTGGGTGGGAAGGAGGTGGTGCCCTTTGGGAGGGGCCTGGGAGGTGGAAGCAAGTTCCCAGCTGGATGAGGAGCTGGCACTGTTCTGTGTACCGGGTGCTCACGCCTGTTCCTTCCCTCCCCTGCAGGGGGAGCCCTCGAGGCTTATTTGTCTTGGCTTCCCTGCCCTTAGCGGATACCCAGTGAAAGATAAGGAGAGGGAGGGAGAAACCTCACAGGGCTAAAACAGAGACGGGGTCGGGATGAAGAATAAGCCTTTGTGTCCCAGGTTCATAATCCTGGGGCCAATTTATTGTTCACATTGTCATCAGGGACACATCTCTAAGTATTTAATGTCAGCTAATGGAGAAATAAAAGAGTCCTGATGGCACAACAGTTAAGAGCTCAGCAGCTAACGAAGGGTTAGTGATTCAAACCCACCCAGCCACTCTGCAGGAGAAAGATTTGCTTCTGTAAAGATCAAAACCGACTTGATAGAACCCAACAACAGCAACAATAGAATTCAATGTACAAAGTTGCACTTTGCTGCCAATGCTGACCCCCTTCTGTTGTGTAATGTGTTTCTTTAGGGAACAGAATCCAGAACAGAATGTATGTGAACATTTCCACTGGCCATCTCTGATCCCCGCTTTGAGGACATTGCTCCACGGGAGCCATTTTTTCCTTCTTTGGTGATTTGTGAGTTTTCTTGCTGTCCCCATGTGGCGGTGAGTCAGCAACAGAGCTCATTCAGGAAAGTCCAGAAGAATTTTTCTTCTGCATCAGGTTCCATTGAGCAGTGTGGTTGATACCTGATGACACATACTCAAGGCTGGGTAAGGAGAGGCAGGCACACTCCTTAGCGGCTTTTCTCTGCCTCCTCCGCCTCTATGTGTCCACAGACTTCCTGTGGCCCAGAGCCATGTCAGCCAGAGCAGGGAGGCAAATTTGGTGACCCTTGGGCTCCTCCAGTCTGACTCAGCCCAGCCCTGGCCCTCTCTGGGGAAAATGAGTCATTTTTTTTTTTTTAAACCCTGAAATGTTTCTCTTATGTGGGAAGAAGGGGGAAAGAGGCAAGGGTGGGGAAAGCCCCATTGGTTCCCTCCAAACTTGTTTCTCAGCTATGAGGAACAGTCTATCCAGGGAGATTGTTGGATGGGGCAGTGAGATCTGGTTAAGTTGATAAACCACAGCTTTGACAGCGGTCAGGTCACCCTGGACAGGACTGTGCTGGGGGAGTGGGTGGCAGAATCCTCTTAGTTCTCCACTGATGGATGGTTCCTCCCCTTGGCATTTGTCCAGGGCCAACGCTGACCCCCTGTCCGGTCCTCTGGCCACCCATCACCCTCAGGGTGGTGTGCAGATCCATTCCATGCCTTACCTCTCTGAAACTTGATCATGTTAAGAAAGTATAAGGGGGAGTGTGGCAGAGTGTTCCTCAGTCCCTGGAAGATGCCCCCACCCAATCCTCTTCTCCTAAGTCTCCTGTGGTCTTCTCAGCCACCTCCAAGGAGTTTATGCTATCCTTATAGGTTGGTAGTGGCTGTTCTGGGGATTTGGAGATCTGGCTTGAGCAAGGGAGAGAAGTGTTATCGACTTGTGACGTCTGCCAGGGCATGGGAAGGGGTTGTTGGGGTGCTCGGAATTACCTTCCCTAGAGAGGAACTAATTGATGGCCTGGGTTCAGTCTTATGCCCTCCCCAAATTCCCAGTTATTTTCTAGGTGACTTTAGACAAATCATTTTACCTGTTTGAGACTCACTTTCCTTATCTGTAAAACAGGGGAAGTAATTACCACCACAGTTGTGAAAAATAAATGAAGAAAACATATGTAAAGCAGCCTCATTTCCTTTGAGTCTTTACTCAAATGTTACCTTCCCAGAGAGATCTTCTGTGGCTGCCATATTTAAAACTGCACCCCTCTCCCATTTTCTATCCCCTTTCCCACTTGATTTTTCTCAATACTTACCACAATAAAACATACTTCATATGTTATATAAATATTAAATGTTGAATATACCATGGACTGCCAGAAGAAGGAACAAATATGTCTTGGAAGAAGTACAGCCAGAACACTCCTTAGAAGCGAGGATGGCGACACTTTGATTCACATACTTTGGACATGTTATCAGGAGGGATCGGTCCCTGGAGAAGAACATCATGCTCAGTAGAGGTTTAGCAAAGAGAGGAAGACTCTCAACAAGATGGATCCACACAGTGGCTACAACAATGGGCTCAAGCATATCAATGATTGTGAGGATGGTGCAGGACTGGACAGTGTTTCATTGTGTTGTACCTAGGGTCACTGAGTCAGAACTGACTCAACGGCACCTAACAACAACAATTGAGATACAATTTACATACCGTAAAAGTTCACTCATCTAAAGTGTACAGTTCAATGGTTTCTAGTCTATTTACAGAGTTGTGCAACCATTACAATAAATCCAATTTAAGAAATGTTCATCCCAAAAAGAAACTTGTACTCATTAGCTGTCATTCCCCAGCCCACTCCCAGTCCCCTCCCTACCCTATCTCCTCCCTCCTCAACCTTAGGCAACCACTAATCTGCTTTCTGTCTCTATAGACTTGCCTATTCTAGCTGTGTCATATAAATGCAATTATACAGTATGTGGTCTTTTGTGACTAGCTTCTTTCACTTAATACAATCTTTTACAGAGTCATTCTATTTTATTGTCAAATAATATTCCATTGTATGACTGTACCCATATTTTATTTATCCATTTATCAGTTGATGAACATTGGGGTGTTTCAGTTCTTTGGTTTTTGTGAATAATGCTGCTTTGATCATTCACAAATGTCTTTGTTGTGGATGTTTCTATTTTGATGCTCTTGTAAATGGAACTTTTTTTTTTAAATTTCATTTTTAGATTTTTTACTGCTAATAAAACTAGATTAGAATTGCTCGGTCAAATAGTAACTCTATGTTTAATTTTTTGAGGAACTGCCAGAATATTTTTCACAGCAGATGCACCTTTCTGTACTCCCATTAGTAGTGTATCAGGGTTCCAATTTTTCTGTGTCCCCACCAATATTTGTCTGTCTCTTTGTTTATAACCATTCTAGTGAGAGTTAAATGGTATCTCATTGTGGTTTTGATTTGTGTTTCCATGATGGCTAATGATGTTGAGCATCTTTTCATGTGCTTATTGGCCATTTGTATATCTTCTTTGGGGAAATGTCTATTCAAGTCCTTTGTCCATATTCTAACTGGGTTGTTTGACTTTTTGTTGTTGAGTTGTAAGAGTTCTTTATATATTTTGGATACAAGTAACTTTTCAGATATATGATTTTCAAATATTTTTTCCCAGTCTGTGGGTCGTCTTTTCACTTTCTTGATGGTGTTCTCTGAAACACAAAAGTTTTTCATTTTGATGAAGTTCAGTTTATCTATTTTTTTCTTTCATCGCATGTTATTACTCCCTGAAGGAGGATATCATGCTTAGTAAAGTAGAAGGTCAGCAAAAAAGAGGAAGACCCCCGGTGAGATAGATTGACACAGTGGCTCAAACAGCAGCGATTGTGGGGATGGCACAGGACTGGGCAGTGTCTCGTTCTGCTGTACGTAGAGTCGCTAGGAGTCGGAACCAACTTGACGGCACCTAACGACAACAACATACTTCATATTTTACATATGTATTTTTTATTCTGCCTCCTTCCACTAGCATATGAATTTCATGACGGCAAAGATTTTTCTCTGTTTTGTTCCTTGCTATAGCTACCTAGAACAATGCTGGCACGTATAAGTAAGTGGATGGACAGACAGACAGATGGATGTATGGATGGGTAGAAGCACCTAGCGCAGTGTCTGGTCCATTGGAGGGGCCATGTACAATTTGGCTCCTTTCCTCTCTTCCTCCTTGTCTCCCACTGTCATTCCTGGAGGGCTCTGTCCTTTCTCTTCCCGACTCTCTGGGTCAACTTGTCCACTGTTGAGGTTTTATGCATCATTCTTATATCTGGACTTTTCAAACCAGTATACAAAATTGCTGTGGGGAAAATAGCGAGGTACTTTTATCGTGAAACAAAAAGGTACTACCTTGGAGTAGAATGCAGAATTGGCATGAATGTTTAAGATTCTTTAAAAATGAGCGTCGAAGAAGACTTTTAGCAGTGTCCTCATACCTTTTCAGGAGTACAGGTTCACTCTCCTCTGCCCTCGGGGCACTTTTGGAAATGAACTCCACCTCCAAGCCCCTGGGCCTGCCCTTCCTCTGAAGCCCCATAAGGAATTTTCAGCAAACTCCTGTATTTCCCCTAAGGTCCAGATCCAAGCCCATCACTGGCTGGGCCCAGGCCAGCTCCCCTGTTGACCTCCCTGTTTCTTTCTGTCAGGAGAGTCAGTCCCTGGGACTGAGAATCTTGCCATCGGTCTTTTTCTTTTTAAATAAATGGATTATTTTGGAATAAGTTTAGGTTTACAGAAAAGTTGTAAAGACAGAACAGTGTTCATATGTGCCCCTCACCCAGTTTCCCCTAACATTAACGTCTTACATGACCATGGTGCACTTGTCTAAACTAAGAGGCCAACATTGGTACATTGCCATTGAGCTTCAGACTTTATTTGGATGTCACCTCTTCTGGTCTGTGAGTTTCTCAGACACCTTGTTTTGATGACCGTGGCAGTTTGGAGAGCACTGGCCAGGAATTTTATGGAATGTCTTCAATTTGGGTTTGTCCTTCAGCTCATTTGTGATACCTTCTTCTCTCTCAGCTGCCCATCAGAGTGCAGGCCATCACCTCTTCCTTTGCCCTGGACTCCATCTGTCCTCTCTCATTTCACTGATGCTGCTGTACCCTGGTGAAGGCCACCTCAATACCTGCCCCTTCTGCCTCCTATACCTGCACTCTGTCTACCCTGCTTACCTCAGACAATGGCAGCTCCATATGTAGTTGTCCAAATGGCAATTGGGCTGTCACTAGACTCCTCCTTATCCCTCTGATCCTTCACCAAGTTATATCAATTCTGCCTCCCCAAAGCTTAAATCCTTCCACTTCTTTCCACCCCTTACGCTTGCTGGCCTCAGTCAGGCCACCCCTCTCACCAAGATTAAGGCAAAGCCGCCTCCTTGGCCTCCCTACCTCCGGCCTTGCCATTCCAACCTTCCCTCTTCACTGCAGCCTCAGCCATCTCTCTGAGCACATGTCTAGCCATGTCGCTCTCCTTCTTAAAACCCTTCCATGTCTCCCCATTACCTTGGGGAGCGAGTCACACTCCTCCAGATGAATTCTAGGATGTTTCATGATCTAGTCTTTGCCTATTTCTTTCGCCTCATCTCTCTCCTTTCCCCACCTGCCATCCCTGCTTCAGCCAAACACAACTACAATTCCTCCAAGGCAGCTTGCTTTTCTCCCCCACCTTGATGTCTTTGCATGTGTTGTACCCTCTTTGTCTGATTCCTGCCATTACAGTGTGAACTCCTTGAGAGTGGAGACCTCATCTGGATTGTTCTCCACTGTCTCTGAAATACCTGGAACAGTGCCTGGCACATAGTAGGTGTTTGATAAATGCCTATTAAGAAAGCTGTTTACCAAATAATTACAAGCAAGCATGAAACTGCAACAGTGACAGATGCCATTAAGACAAGGGTCCTGGTGCTATACTTGCCTGTAGTGCGAGTTTTGACCTAGTCAGGGAAGTCAGAGAGGGCTTCCCTGAGGATGTGTGATCTGATAGAGAGACAATATTAACTAGGTGGAAAGGGAAGAGCATTCTAGGCACAGGGACAGCATGTGCAAAGCCCTGTGGTATAAGGGAATATTTAGGACTGAAAGAAAAGCAGAGTCACTGGAGCATAGGGTGGGGGCATGTTGTGAAATGAGGCTGGACAAGGTAGCTGAGCCAGAGTGCAAGGTCCTTGTAGACCACAGTTGGGAGTTTTATCGTTATCCTCACAGTGCAATAGGAGGTCACTGAATGAGGTTTAAGAGACAGTGTGTGTGTGTGTGTGTGTGTGTGTGTGTAGTGTGTGTGTGTAGAGGGTGAGAGAAAAGGAGGGACGGAAGGATGAAGTAGGGGAGAGGGGAGAAAACAAAGAAGGCGAGAGTCATGATCATTTCCTAGCCATGTGACCTTGGACAACTCCCTTAGCCTGCCTCAGCTTCAGTCTTCTTGTCTGTAAAATGGGGACAGGGATCACCTACCTTGAGCAGTTGTTGTATGGATAAAATGAAATAAGAAATGTAAAGCACTTTACCCTGTTGTGGGTACATAGTTGGGAGCCTGATAAATGTCTAGTTTCCTCCCTTCCTTTGTCACCCCCCTCCTGCTGCTGCAAGCAGCTAACAGAGTCATTAACTCTGGGCCCTGGTTCACGGCCCAGCCATCCTGTTCACCTCCTGGCTCCTGGGCCTTCCCTCCCTCCCCCCTGGCCAGAAGCCTGGGCACTGTCCCTGCTGGTCACCATTGGCCTCTGCCCTGAGAGGAAGGGCAGTGCCTGCTGCCTCTCCTGACCCAGACCTGCCCCCCACACCCACCGCATGTTCTAATCAGCGAGATGCTAGGATCCCGATGGCCTGCTTCCCCAGTCCTGCAGGGAACCATGGAAAGCAGGCTTGGCTCGCACCGGGCTTTAATGGCGCCTGGTGTGGAAGGGCTGTTCTGATAACTCAGGAATCCACACGGCCCCGCCCGCCAGGCCACTTGCCCTCGGAGCCATTTGTCCTGCCCAGTGATAGCAGTGGCCACTGTCCCAAGTATCCTGCTGCAGGTGCTCTCTGATCATTACCTCATTTAAGCCACATAGAAGTCATGCAAGGAACAAAGCAATATCCCCTTTTCACGGACAAGGAAACTGAGGCCCAGGGAGGCCCAGTGATATTCCCAGGGTGTCACAGTTGTTGACAGAGATGGATTGAAAGCAGGTCTGACTGACCCAGAGCCCACCACCCTGCACTGCTTTCTGTTGGCCCCTAGGAGTAAATACTAGTACTCTCAGGTCATTTGACAACCAAAAATGCTCCCAAATATGCAAAAACTCCTTACTGGAGCAGAATTGTTTCTGATTAAAACCTACTGAAAATCTAGTAAAATACACATTAATTTTAAGAGCCTGCTAGTATTGTTTAGGGCCTAGTATGGGCTAAATGGAGCCCGGGTGGAGGAGTGGTTAAGAGCTATGGCTGCTAACCAAAGGTTGACAAATCTACCAGCCACTTCTCAGAAACCCTACGGGGCAATTCTGCTCTGTCCTATAGTGTCACCATGAGTTGGAATCGACTCGACGGCAGCGGGTTTGGTTATGGGCTAAATACTTAACCTACATAATCTTATTTAATCTATCAGATATGCATACCATTATTAGACCCATTTTACAGATGAGGAAACTGAGGGTCAGAGAGGTTTAGTGGCTTGACTAAGATCACATAGCTGGTTAATGGCAGAGTCAGGATTTGAACTTGTGCCTCTGAGTTACAGAGGAGCAAACTGTAAGACCCAGAGAAGGCAGGTGATTTGCCCAAGGTCACAGAGCAAGTGAGCATCAGGGATGATTCTTGAACTCAAGACTCTCAGAGCACAGTGCTCTTTCCACTTGGAAGGACAGGGACAAGCCCCGTTGGCAGACGGCTGGCAAGAGGAGCCACTGGCCTGTGTATTGAGGAATGATTTCTGCCTCCATAGCCAAGGGGCCCGGCCCTGGGCCCTGGGAACATTGAAGCATTGGGTCCACCACCCTCCCCTCTACCCAGACACCTTCTTTGTGTTTGTCTGAATCCCCTTTCCCTCACCTTTTTTCTCTCCCTCCATCACCTCTAACTTTATGCCTTTAGGTTAGTTCCACTCCTCCTACCCCCAGCCTCAGCTTCTCTTGCTTCTAAATTAGGGATTATCCGTATCTTCTGTGGGACAGGGCAGTTTAGAGGATCGGGTAATAATATTAGCGTGAAGAAAGTGCTAGCTTGATGTCAGGCCCGTAGTACAGGCTTAGGAAAGTTTGCCAAATCTGAACCCCTGTCCTTCCTGACTCTGTTCTCAGACTATCCCTCTGTCTGTCCCTCTTCTGACCCTTCTATCCATCTCTAAGTTTTTCATTCCTTGTCACCTGGCTTGATATTTAGTCCATCTTTTGACTCCTGAGGCCAAAATGGCACCAGCTCCCTGGGTCCCTGCCATTTTTGTCACAAGGCCTGGGGTCTTAGGGTGGGACCACAGGGGGAGGGGCCTTGGCACAGCCCTGATGTGTACCCTTGGTCTGCTGTTTATACTGGCCAGGTGAGAAGGGTGGGTTTGTCTCTTGCCGGCAGAGCATCTTCTGGTGTTTCCATGGCAACCGTGCAGCCAGGCTCCCTTGGCTTCTGCTGGGAGAAGGTCATCAAATTCCCCACAGGGTGCCCACGTTCACAGGAAGGGAGGCATCTGTCAGGAGATCAGAGTTGGGTAGCATTGACCTGTCCCCAACCCTTAATGAGAGTGTAGTGGATCTCCTGGCTTCATCCACACACACCCCTGTCCCTGGTCCATCTCACTGGGAAGCTGCCCTGTGACTTCTCTCTGAGCCTTAGTTTCCTGATCTGTGAAATGGGAGTTTAATGCCCACCTTAGAGGCTGTCCTAGCTGCCCGTAGGAGCCATGCAGGGGCAGCAGTCAGGGAGCTGGGGAAGCAGTCCTATGAGCCTCAGAGAGAGGAGAGGGAGGCAGGACCAGAGCAGCGAGAGGTGGCCAGGGACACAATAGTGTTCCATCAGGACTTGGGACTCCGACAAACCTGCCCCTTCCAAGCAGTATGATCTTGAGGAAGCCCCTTCCCTCTCTGAGCCTCAGTTTCCCCTTCTCTAATCTTTCTCGTGACAGGCTTGCTGGAAAAATGGAATAAGATAGTATGTGTTATGCCAAGCCTGGCCCAGCACACTCTGGTCCAGTAGGTGCTCATTAAATGCTGATTTCCAGTGAACGCCCAGAGCTGGCCACAGTTGCACAGGGGAGGGCATTTCCTGGGGTCTGCCCTGCCTACCCTGGCCATGGTCCCCCAGGGCATGGCTGCTGGGAGCCCCTGGGACTCACTCCTCCCAACGGGGAATTCCTCTTTGTGTGATTCACGTAAAGACTTCCCGAGGAAGGCCGAGCCCCATTTGGTAGCCGTCTGTAGCCCGTTATCTGGCCTTCCCTGAAGGCCCTTATCGCTCTCTGGTTTGTGTTAAGGTTGTTTACGCCCCATCTTATCTCCCCCAGGAGACAGGGCAGGCTGGTGAGCACCAGGACCGTGGCTTTCAACTCACAGGAAGCAGCTCTGCCACACAGTGGCTGTGGGACCCTGGGCGAGTGACTTTGCCTCTGGGGACCTCCATTTTCTATGTAAAATGGAGATAATAATACCTATAGCACAGGGTGATTGTGAAGATTATGGGAGAAAATGTCCACGTGGTGTCTGGCATGACGCAGATGATCAGTCAGTGATAGCTCCTTCCCCCTTTTCCAACCAGGAGCCCATCAGCAGCAGGATCCTATGGCTCAGACCCAGAGCAAGGGAAGAGCATCACAGACGATCAAGTCAGCACCCAGGCGGTGGGCAGGGGTGACCACATAGCTGAGCCCCACGCTACTGGCAGTGAGCCCCAGGAGGACCTCAGGAAGACTCCCCAGAATGAAGAAAGGGTGGGGAGGGCAGACACAGAGATGAGGCTCCTACAAGGACACGGGCAAGAGTGGAGGTTAAGATCACAGGCTCTGGATCTGGCACACACTTCCTCCACTTAACCAAGGGCTGTGTGACCCCATATAAGTGACTTGACCTCTCTGAGCCTTAGTTCCCCACCTGTGAAATGGGGGATAATGATGCACCATATCTCCCGGGGTTGCTGTGAGCAGTTGTTGAGATAATTCATGGAAAGTGCTTGGCATAGTCTGGCCAAGAATTTTCGCTTATTTATTTTTAGGATGTGCTTTCAGGGCCTACTGACTTCTTGGCCACACTCCACAATTACCCATAAAACAGTAATAAAAAAAAAAAAAAAACTTTTTTAAGTTTATTTCTCCGGCACTTTCCATGAGTGAGGCACCATGCTTAGTTCATTCATCATATTATCTCATTTAATCATCACCTGTGGGGCAGGCCCTGTTATCATCTCCATTTTATGGATGAGGAATCTGAGTCTCTGAGAAATCAGGTGACCTGCCCAAGGTTACCCAGCTCTTGACTGCTGGAGCCTGGTGCCGCTCTCACTTTGCCCCTGGTCTGGAAACAGTGGTGGACTGGGTTAGAATGTCTTGCCAGGTGTCAGCTGGAGGCAGCAAACTTTGAGTGTAATCCATGGGGAGAATCTGTAAACAGAGGATCTGGAGTGGGTGGGAGTGCCTGGGAGGCAAGTGGTCTGTGGGAAGCTAGAGGCAGGAGCCGTGTGAACGTGTGTGTTTATTCAGCCTGTCCGGGGCAGGCAGGGGCCCCCAACCGGCCAGTGTAAACATCCGCACTGCTTGTCGGCCCGGCAGGGGGGCCGAGGCAAGCCAGAGGGGAACGGGAAGCAGTGCCTTCCCATGCCTAGTGTGGTGCCAGGGGAGCCTGTTAGTCAGAGGGGAGGCGGCATGGGGCCAGCATTTATTGAGCACCTAGGAGCCCTGGTGGCACAGTGGTTAAGCGCTAACCAAAAGGTCGGTGGTTTGAACCCAGCAGCCGCTCCGCAAGAGAAAGATGTGGCAGTCTGCTTCTGTAAAGATTACAGCCTAGGAATCCCTCCCTGTGGGGCAGTTCCACCCCGTCCTATAGGGTATCCCATCTTCACAACATCCCTGCTGATTTCCTTTATTATTTGTACTTAGCAGATAAGGAAACTGAGCTCTGGGGATCGTACAGATCCAGCTCCACTGAAAGCCCACAAATGTCATTTGCTGAGAGGGTAGGTTTGTGAATGCATAACTTGGATCATATTCCTTTGCATCTGCCCGTTGCTGATTGCATTCTTTCCCTACAAACTATCCACCTGTAGTTCTTACTGTAAATTACCTCCCTGCTCCACTTTTTGGCATATGGCCAGTTGTGGAACTGCCAGGCAGGGGGTCAGATCTGGTGGCCTTCTTGGAGGACCAGCCTGCCCTAGCCCAGGGGTTTTGCCCCTTTTTCCCCCAGGGAAGGGGATTTTGCTGGCTCTGGTTACTTAGGCAGGTAGAGTGAGCCTGAGGCAGGCTGGCTAATTCTAGGTCCTCAAAGTAATAGGATTTTAGGAATTGAAAACCACTTGCCTTCAAATCGATTCCAACTCATGGTGACCCCATGTGTTGCAGAGGAGAACTGCACTCCATAGGGTTTTCATGGCCATGATCTTTCAGAAGCAGATTGCCAGGCCTTTCTTTGCAGGTGCCTCTGGGTGGGTTCAAACCACCAACCTTTTAGTTAGTAGCAGAGCACTTAGCCGTCTGCACCACCCAGGGACTCATTTAGGAATTGATGAGACCTTAGATATCATCCCACCCATTTTACAGATGGAGAAACTGAAGCCCAGAGAGGGGAAATGTCTGCCCCCAAAGACTCCCAGTGACAGCCAAGGCAGACCTGGAGCCAGCCCTCTGGAGGGCTGATCTTCATTAATGGGGGTGAGACAGGGTTAGGAAAGGGCAGGAGTGCAGTAAATATGTTCCCCCAGATGCAGCACCATCTGAAACCAGACTTTACAGCCACCCCTACTCCCTTTTGCTGTTCTCTCTGAGCTGTCCCGTGGACTCCTGGGAATGCTGATAAATTCTTGTGCATGTGCCAGCGAGCTAGTTGTTTGATTGGGTTTGGGTGGCTGGGAGCCCACGGTGGGCTCCCCACTTCCTGCCACTTCACACCCTAGGTCTTCTGCTCTCACCCCAAATATTTGCCTCACCCTTCTTCCTCCTCAGGTCCAACAAGGTTGCTACTTCGGTTGTGCCAGAGCTGGGAGGAATTGTTTAAATACAACAGCAGCCAGTGACTGGCTCCCTACAATGTGCACCTGATGCCTTCGAGGTGCAGACCCTGGCATACTTGCGCTTCACGGCCACTTGGAGAGAGAAGTGGTGTCAGTCCCACTCTAAGGTTGAGGACCCTAGGGTCCCACCCTGAGCCTGGATTTGAACCAGGAGAGTCAACCTGGGCCCCACACTCTCGGCCACATCTGCTAAATCCAGGGACGTGCAAAAGTGACTCTAGAGGATTTATTTGGGTACGACGTGGGTAGGACTGCAGTTGAGAATGAGGTGCTGGGGTCTCAGAAGAGACCAAGGAGAACTGGGCAGGGAGGGAGCCCGGCTTTCCTGCTCAGCTCAGAGGAGGAGGGCGTGGTCACTGGCCTTGAAGGGTCCTGAGAAGGCCAGGAATAGAAAGTCCTTGAGAAGGGAGTAGAGGGTGGTGAGGGAGTCCATCCAGCCTAGGCCCATGGCTTTACACATGCTGGTCAGGGGACCAAGACTGCCCAACTCGCAGAGCCCAGATGTGTCACCAGCTAAGACTCACGCAGGCCAGCCTGGCCCTTCTCCTCGGGATAAGTAAGCTCTTTTTCCCCTTAGTCTGAGGCCTGTGCACTGGGCCCTGCTGCTCCATCCATCTCCCCATGCAGCAATCACAATTGCTGGTGTGTGTCGAACGCCTGTTGTGCACCAGGCCCTTTACAAAAGTGATTTGAGTTCTCAGAAGAGTGCTGTAAGCTGGTGAAATGAGCATTGTGATCCCCACTTCACAGAGGGAAAGCCGAGAGCACACAGCAGCAAAGCAGGGCTCTGGCTTTGAGGCCGAGTCTGTCTGACTGCAAAGCCCATGCTGTTTTTGGCGTGTAACAAAGTTTTTCAGACATATAAAAAGCAGTTGTTAGCTGCCCTTGAGTTGGCCCCTAACTTATGAGACCCCAGGCACAACAGGATCTTCACTGGGTTTTTATTGGCTGATTTTTGGAAATACAACACCAGGCCTCTCCTAGGCTGTTTTAGTCTGGAAGCTCCTCTGAAACCTGTTGAGCATCATAGCAACATGCAAGCCTCCACTGGCAGACAGGTGGTGGCTGTGCATGAGATGCATTCTCCAGGAATCACACCTAGGTCTCCCTCATAGAAGGCGAGAATTCTACCACTGAACCACCATTGCCTCCCCGATATAAAGCAAAGAGCTCAGTAAAGACAGACCTGGTGAACCAACCATCCAGTTTAAGAAATAAAACATTTCAAGTATGGTTGAAGACCCCCACATGCTCCTCCTTCATCCCATTCCCTACCACCCCCTCTCCCAGAAGAAACCACTTTCTTGAATGACTATCTTAATACTTTTACTAGATGTTGCTATCTCACCAGATGATACATAGTACTGTTCATGTGTCTTTAAACTTTAAATAATTGGTAGGATGTTACATGTTTGTTTCTACAGCTTGCTTTTCTCTCTTCAGGTTGTGTTGGAGATGTATCCATTCATTTTCAGTGCTACATAGTATTTCATTGTATGGATCTACCAGGGTTTATCCATGTTGCTATAGATGGGTGTTCAGGTTGTTTCTCCTTATTCACTATTATAAATAATACTGTGGGGGCTTCCCTGTCCATGTCTCCTGGTGACCAGGGAGTTTCCAAGGTTATATGTTATATATGTCAAGGAGCAGAATTGGGTAGGCCCACTGTGTCACAGGACTGCAGGCTGAGAGAATTGGCTAGCAATTTTGGGGATTCCTGCTCTGAGGATTAAAACCCCCTCCCCCAAGAACAGGAATGTTAGTCTGTTTTATTTGCCACCATGAAGTGTGCCAGGAACATGTGTGGCATGTCATAGGTGCTTAGTTAATGTCTATTGATTGAATGAGTGGACATGTGCCAGGTACTGTCTAAGGCACCCGACATTCACAGTCTCGCTGAGTCCATGGTGAGGAAGCATTGTTCTCAATTCACAGATGAGCCAACTAAGCTTCGGAGAAGTTAAGTCACGTTCCCAAGGTGCCATAGCCAGTACCCAGGTCAGCCAACCCAGGTCGACCATGGGTCGAGTAACTTCTGTGTGTCATGTGCTAGACTTTGTGCCGAGAGGGATAAGCCTCAGCTCTCGTGAGCCCTGGCTGCCCTGAAGTTGTCCATTGTAGACAGAGGGAGTGGATTCACAGATGCCTGGAATATGAGGAAAACAGGAGCTGCTTCTAATGCCTAGCTGCCTAAAGACAAGTCCCTAGGGCTCTTGAGGTTGTCCTGTTAGAGCAAGGCGGGTTCAGCTGGCTGGTCACCTTTGGCCTGGGATGCCACCATAGGTAGCTCCAGGTAGGTTGGGGGTGAGACATCTCATCTCTGGGGCTGATTGTGGGAAAATTTCAGATGCAGTCAGATGGGAGAGACAGATCATGGAGGAGGCAGCGTGATCCAACAATTATAGGCTTAGGAGATGAGCAGAACTGGGTTCAAATTCCAGCCCTGCTACTTACTGTGTGACTTTAGGTAAGTCCCTCAACCTCTCTGAGTCTCATCATCCACATCTGTTAAATGGGAATATTGACTCTACCTTACAAAATTATTGGAAAATTTAGAATTAATGAGTGTGATAACCTTAGCGGAGTGCCTGACACACACTAGTCATTGCAGATGTTGTCATTATTGTTAGCTGCCGTTGAGTTTGCCTACAACCCCATGTACAACAAAATAAAACACTATCAGGTCCTGTGCCATCCCCATGATTGGTTGCAGATCAGACTGTTGTGATCCATAGGGTTTTCATTGGCTGATTTTTGGAAGTAGATGGCCAGGCCTTTCTTCCTAGTCCACCTTAGTCTAGAAGCTCTGCTGAAACCTGTTCAGCATCACAGCAACATGCAAGCCTCCACTGATGGATGGGTGGTGGCTGCGCTTGAAGTGCATTGGCGGGAAATTGAACCCGGGTCTCTCTCATGAAAGGCAAGAATTCTGCCACTGAACCACCACTGCATAGGAGTTATTAATTACAGCATAGGGGGAGAAGGTTCTGTTAGAGATGTATCCAAATTATTACAGGTACACAAAATGGGGGTGGCTCAGGACACAGATGAGGACTTCATGGAGGAGATGATGTTTGAGCTGGATTCTGAAGGGTGAATAGGAATTCTCCAAGCTGAGGAGGAAAGCATGGGTCAAGCAACTTCTTTGTATCATGTTCTAGACTTGGTGCTGAGAGGGGTGTTATAGATTGCATTGTGTCCCCTGAAAATGTGTGTCAACTTGGCTGGCCCATGATTCCCAGTATTATATAGTTGTCCTCCATTTTGTGATTTGATATAATTTTCCTATGTGTTGTAACTCCTAATCTCTGTGGTTAATGAGGCAAGATTAGGTTATGTTAAAGAGGATTAGGGTAGGATGAAACACACTTACTCAGGTCACATCCCTGATCCTGATGTAAGGGGGGTTTCCCTGGGGTGTGGCCTGCACCACCTTTATCTTACAAGAGATAAAAGGAGAGAGAAGTGAGCAGAGAGATGGGGACCTCTTACCACCTAGAAAGAAGAGCCTGGAGCGAGTGCATCCTTTGGATCCAGGGTCCATGCACAGAGAAGCTCCTAGACCAGGGGAAGATCAATGACAAGGACCTTCCCCCAGAGCTGACTGAGAGAGAAAGCATTCTCTGGGAGCTGGCACCCTAAAGTTGGACTTCTAGCTTCCTAGACTGTGAGAGAACAAATCTCTGTTAAAGCCATCCACTTATGGTATATCTGTTATAGCAGCACTAAATAACGAAGACAAAGGGGAAGAAGAGTACTGCACACAGATTCTGTCTGTGAGTTGCTTACATTTAAATGGAGATGCATGACCCTGTGAAGATGGTATTGGCCAGATTCCCTCTGAATAGACAGAGAATCAGTGGTGCCAGCGTCAGAGAACCACGTGAGATCTGTGGGCTGGGGTAGTCAGGAAGCCTTCCTGGACAGGGGGTAGAATTCAGATGAGAAAGAAAGATGAAGGTGGGGAAAGGCGCTGCTGACCTTTGATTTCCTAGCTAGGCTAGGGCAGGGAAAGGGCTGCCCCAGCCTGGCAGGGACTGTCTGAAGCCCAACTGTGTCCCTGTCACTAGGGCCTGCACCCTTGTCTCTCTTAAAAGAGAAGAAAAGTTGTTCCTAATTGTTAATTGTGCAATTGCAAATTGGCTCCTAAGCTGGGCTGAGCAGGCACCAAGCTGGGGGGAGGGGGACGGGGGAGGAGAAAGCCCAGGGCTAGATGATTACAGAGCCTGAGGTCAGGGAGACCTGGGAGAGGATTTGGGAATGTCGCTGTGTGAGAGCCCAGGCAGGGACACTGCCCGGCCTGGCTTCTTGCCCAGAAGTCCCACTCCATTCTGCAGGATCCTGTTGTCCCTATGAGTCAGGCAGACCTAGGTTCAAAACTTAGTTCATCCTCGCACCAGCTGTGAGACCTTAGACTGGTTAACTTAACCTCTCTGCCTCCACGGCCACCTCTCTCACATGGGGTTGCTGTGATGGTTAAATTAGAAAATGTAATAATTGCTCGAGAAATGGTTGTTGCTCTAATTGTTTATCATCATCGTCTCCATTGCCACGACCTGCATAACCCAGGCCACACTATTACTCAGGTTGAACCCCAGGGTCATCCCAGCTGCCCTCATCGTCTTTCCTGAGCCGGGGCGTTCCTGTGCTACCACATTAGCGTGCAGCCTCCTGGCCAGTATCTTGACAACGCCCCACTCAGGAGGAGGAAGAGCTAGAATTCTCTGTGTACTTTTTCATGGATTATCTCCTTAAGTCTCACCACAGCCCTATGACGTAGTTTCACACATCCCTGTTTTATAGACGAGGAAGTATGTTCAGAGAGGTGAGGCCACTTGCCCAGGGTCACACAGCAGTAATCACAGGATTCAAGCCCAGGCCTGTTTACTCTGCTCTAAACCTTTTCTCTTCCCACTCCAGGATGGAGGGAGCAGCTTGTTCCCACGGAATCTGAGCCTGGCTCTCTCCTTTACTTCAGTCACCCTTTCACCCGCCCCCCTTCCTGTCCCTGTCTCTGGTTCTCCACCCCCTCGCTCTGCGCTGTGCTTAGAGACCACTCTGGGTGAGGGCTGGGGGCCAGGACTGCAGATGAGGCAGCTCTGTACCTTCTCAAGCCACTACAGCCATTGCTCCCCCACTGTCAGCAGGAACTGGGTCGCGTCTCCCTCCAGGCATTTCCTCCTGGCTCCCCCACCTCAGGCAAGCATGACACATGTTTGGGGGGGTGGTAATGGGGACCAGATGGGAAGCGAGCCTGGGGTGGGCTTCATTAGGCAGACATTCCAGGTCACCGAGGCAACATCAGCTCAGGAGCATCTGGTTTGGCCAAGGGTCCGCCCTGATTGGCTGGGGCCTTGGCAGGTAGCAACGAGCACTTTGTGCTGAGATGCGATTTCAGAGTCCAGGGAGGGATTAATGGGGGGCAGAGGGCAGAGTGAAAACAGCAGGGAGTTTGGAGTTGGACAGATCTGTTCCCAGTCCTGGCTCTGTCGCTTTCCTGCTGTGGAACCCGGTCAAGTCACTGCTCCTATTTGAGTTGCAGTTTTCTCTTCTGCAAAATGGGAGATGATGATAATATTTACCCTACAGATGCATGAGTGGATCAAACAGACAACGGTGCCAATGTGCAAAATGCTTTACCTCCTTTAACTCATTTAATTCTCATAACCACCTGTGAGAGTGGTATTATTACTTTTTCCATTTTACTGATGAATAAACCAAGGCACAGAGAGGTCATGTTACTTGCCCCAGAAGAGATAGGTAGTAGGAGGTGTAGCTGGCATTTGAACGCAGGCTGTCTGGGTCCAGCGTCCACATTCCTACCCGCTGTTGTCCTGCCTCTCAGTGACACGTGTGATGATATGTGAGAAAAGCACTGTGTGAACGGGGGATGTTGAACATGCTTTTTCTTGTCTGACCCAGAAGCCTATGCTGATGGTAGCGTGTGAGATGGGCCTGTTGGGTTTCTAAATGGATGGATGGAGGAGCAAAAGGACATTGTGAACATTCCTGCACATTGGGCAAGGGGAGGCACTGGGGTTGTGACCCTCTGGGCCCTGCAGTCTGGGCAGCCAGCCAGACCTGGCTGTTGGTTGGCCTGAGAGGGCCAGGGAGCCCAACTCTGAAAACAATTGCCACCATTCACCAAGTCCCTACTGTGTGCCACACATCCTGCTACATGCTCCCGTTTTATCTTCACAACCACCCCAGTTGACCCAAATCATAAAGTGTGTCATTGGAAAAAGCTGGATTTGAGCCTGGATCCAACTGACTGCAAAGCCAGTGCTCTGGCTCCATGGGGCACTGGTCTGGGGTCCGTCTCCTGCTTCCTGCAGGTTGGGATCCAGTCTTTTTGTCAGAGTGCTTTTAGGGGGCATTTGGATCATTGTGGGTGGGGAGGAGGCTGCCGGGTGGGGTTGGAAGAGACTAGACTAAGATTTTTATCCTGGTTGATCCCTTGGTGACCCCCTCTACTTCTTGAACCCTCGGTTCCTCATTTGTCAAAAGTGGTTTACTATCAGGAGGCAGAGCTGAGGGAGCCAAGGTGACCAGGGCCTTGGCCCTACAAGACTTCAGAGTCTGGTGGGAGAGACAGTTACATACCCAAGCAGTAGCTGGCAGCAGCGTGGGGTCTGGGAGAGGGGTATACAGTGTGCCGTGGGAACACAGAGCAAGGAGAGCTTACAGGTCTGGGGTGTCAGGGGAGGTGGCATGGTCACAGGTTGTTTCTGACTCAAGCTGCCTTCTCCTCTTCTTCTGCTAACAGCAGCCCCCTTTCTTTTGGGAACTGTTCCCCTCTTCTCCATGTGGTATTGGTCGGGCTGCCAATCACAGTATCTGCCCCACTTCCACGACTTCACAGGTGCAGACTCGTGAACCAGGTCTGGCCAATCAGAGTTCTTCCCTGGGACTTTACAATTTAACACAGGCAGAGAGAAGATTTCTTTTCCCTGGGGTTCTTAGCTCCCATAAGTTAAGCGTGGCCTAGTTCTCTGGCCCTGAAGGATGTCTGCCCTCAGGAGATGAGAATGAGGGTAACACACAGATGGAAGGTGACGAGTAAGGTCATGGGGAGAGAGAGAAACCCAACAGCATCATCCGAACTCCTGCTTGATGCCTGGTCCTACCTCCCCTTCTCAGACAGTGCAATCCTAGACGTTTGCTTTGTTACAAAACCCAGGTGGAGCTGGATTTCTGTCCCTTACAACCCTGAAGGTTTTGACTGTGGAGACTTCATGGAGCAGATGGCATTTTAACCATGTGTTGAGGGAGTTTCTGAGACAAACAGCAATGGTGAGGCTGCACCAGGCAAAGGGAGTTGGTGGGGAGAACATGACTGTGACTTGCATGGGAGAAATGGTAGGTGGTGATGTCTGGGTCCTTGGAGACAGATCCTGAAGGACCGGTGTGCCACAGAGCAGAGCTCGGACTCATTGGCTTGTCCATTCATCTATTCATCCAACCAACCAATCCAGCACTCACTGTGTGTCAGGCACTCTTCTAAATACTTTGTGAGGAACTAATTATATCTTCCTAACAACCCAATAAGGAGCCCTGGTGGCTCAGTGGTTAAAGTGCTCAGCTACTAACCAGAAGGTCCATGCACCAGCTGCTCTGCAGGAGAAAGATGTGGCAGTCTGCTTCCATAAAGATTACAGCCTTGGAAACCCTGTGGGGCAGTTCTACTCTGTCCTGTAGGGTTGCAATGAGTCAGAATCTACTGGATGGCAATGGGTTTTTTGTTTGTTTGTTTGGTTTTGTTTTGGTTTTAACAACCCAATGCGAGTCCCTGAGTGGTGCAAATGGTTAACACACTTGGCTGCTAACTGAAAGGTGGGCGATTTTAATCCACCCTGAGGCACCTCAGAAGAAAGGTCCTGGCAATATACTTCCAAAAGATCACAGCCATTGAAAACCCTATGGAGCACAGTTTTACTCCGAAACACGTGGGGTTGCCATGAATTGGAATTAACTTGATGGCAACTAGTTTTGTTTTGTTTTTTAACAACCCAGTGAGGTAGGTACTACTGTTTCGCCATGTTACAGGTAAGAAAATCAAGGTACAGAGAGGTAAAGTAACTTGCTCAAGGTCACACAGCTGGTAAATGCTCTTAACCACAGAGAGAGAATGACTGTCCCCTAACTCTAGATCGGAGTTCATTTTATGGAACTCCGCCATGTCTCATGGCCCAGTAGGGACGAGACTGCAGTGACCAGGCCTAGGATGTGGCCCCAGAACCTTAGAGTCCCAGCTGAGCCCAGGATGATTGGGGAAGGGAACGGCCCTGTGGATTCTCTCAGAGGAAGTGGGGTACAGTCCTGGCCCAGTTCCAGCCTGAGTGAGCGAGTGCCAGGTTCCTGCCAGGCACCCTGCCAGGCACCCTGCCATTCCTTCCAGCTGTAATAGTCTCCAGAAGCAGGGGATGATGGGCTCTGGCTGGGTCTGACTAAGCCCTGGCGGAAGGACAGTAACTTTAAGAAGCCCTGGCCTGGAGCCCAAGTACTGGGGAGTTTTAAAATCATACCCAGCAGGGGAGGCCCTGGGGCAGGCAGGAAGGGAGAGGTGCTCTGAGCTGCACTGTTTGAGAATGGAGCCCTGGTGATTGCAACATCGGTCCACAACTCCAGCTTGCCCTCAATGCCCAGGGCTCAAATACTTCCGTGTGCCATAGACTTTTACCTTCTTATTTAGAGGCAGGGATTATCAGCCCTTTTCACAAGTGAGAAATTGAGGCTCCGTGAGGGTAAGTGACTTGCCTGAGGTCACACAGCCAGTTAGCCTGCGCCAGGTCCCAGGCTCTGGATGACCTCACCCCTGCCTCTTTGACCTTGTCCTTGATCTGAGGACCAAAGGGGCCTCTGGAGTACATGCCAGAACTCCCTCAGCCCTCCTGGCCTCTCCCACAGGGCCGTCTTCCCCTCCTTACCCCTATTCCAGAGAAGGAATTCTTTTCCCAATGAGAGATCATCTCTTCATTTATGGGGAGGGTCGCCGTGGGCCCCTGGCATCCTACAGGAGTGCTCTGAGGCAGAGGCTAGGGACTGAGACCTTGACTGTCCCCTGTGGCCGGACCCTGGTGGGCTATGTCAGAGAGGAAGGCAGTCTTGAGAACCTCACTAAATGCTGGTTGAACTAAAACACTGAGGAACTAGCGATAACCCCAGTTCAGCTGGGAGCAAGGGAACACAGATTAAGGAAGACTGCAAAGGAAATGCTTTTCACGCTGAGCCTCAAGAGGTTAGCCCTTTTCTGTGAGGGGCAAGGCATTCTTGGCAGAGGAAACAGCATAAGCAAAGGCCTGGAGGTATAGAAGTACAAGGTGAGCTCCAGGGAAGGGTAGGTGGTTCCCATGGGGGTGGGAGGAGTTTAGTTATGGTTCCATGCCAAGGGTGGGACAGGCAGGTTTCTAGACCTTCTGGGGGCACCCAGAGGTATTTATGTGACCTTTTGGGGTGTTAGGAAAACAATGAGCCAGATTCCTCCTACCCCCTCATCCCTTCTGTCCTGCCCCCGGATCTGCTCTGCCCCCCCACCCCCGCCCCTTACAGGTATCCCCTGCTTTTCGGAAGTTTCCTTTACGCCACTTTGCTTTTATGAAAGACCTACATTAGTACCTGTTTTCGTTAACTGAAAGAAACCCAAAGAGGATTTTTGCTTTTACAAAAAAAGGCGAAAAGCGGAAATAGCGTTCAGCAGCATTTGTTTTGCAGCAAGCCATTAAAGTGGCAGCAGGCACCCGAGCAGCAAGAGTGGCGTCACCAAGCTCCTTCCCTGGGAACTGTATTTAGCATCTCTGCATCAAGCAAGTCATAGCTTTGAACTGTGTGTGAGCATCTGCGCTTTATCTCGAGCTATATTGTGCATCCATTTGCAAGATGTGTCCTAAGGTATCAGAAAAGCCTAAGAGAGCCTGTAAGGGTTTTATGTGTTATTTGATATGATTTGGTAGGTTATTTTTTGGGTCTGGGAACGCTCAAAAAATTTTCCCGTATAAATTAATGGTAATTGCTTCTTCGCTTTACGCCATTTCAGCTTACGAAAGGTTTCATAGGAATGCTCTACTTTCAGATAGAGGGGAAACCTGTACCTCCCTACCTCCCTATTCCTACCCCCACCAAAGGATGCTCAAGGCAGGGCCAGACTCCACAGTGGGCGGGCCTCTCCCCTTGCCTGGCTGCCTCCCACAAAGGCTTATCTGTCCTTTCCTACTTCCTGTCTGGATTCCCAGGAGCAGCAGCCCCCTGCGCAGGCACAGCTGGGCAATGACAACAGGTCTGGTCTGTTGGCCAGTGAGAAACACTTGCTGTCCTCAGAGGAACAAAGAACCCCAAGCCCTTTGCAGTAGAACCTGGTGCCCCAGACCTGGGGGGAACAGATGACCGGAATGGCCCCTGAGTATAAGAACCATCTCCTGGGTGCCCCCATGTTCCTGACGTCCTCACAACAATAACTGCAATAACAATGTTTAAAGGTTGCCATTTATGGGACACTTACTGTATGCCAGGCACTGAGCTCGGCACTTCATGCCCAGTGTCTCATTTAACACTCAGCGCAGACCTGCAGGAAACCACTGCTGTCCTCATTGTGGAGTGGGAGGAAACTGAGGTTCAGAGAGGTGACCTGACTTGCTCATGGTCGCATGGCTACTAAGCGGCTAAGCCACATGTGTCTTAACTCCAAAATTTGTCTTCCTGTTCCATGATGTGGAGATTTAAACTCCAACCCCTCAAAATTGCTGTGAATAGTAACAGCAAACTAAAAAACAAAACAAAAACCAAACCCGTTGCCGTTGAGTCGATTCTGACTCACAGTGAACTAAAGGGAGTGGAAATGACAAAGCTCTTGGCCAGTGTCATGTGGCCCTGGCTGGGTCACATGGACAGGAGTTCAGAGGAGGGAGCAGTCTGGCAGGTGGGGTACACACTGAACCCCAAGGAAGGGGAGGGTCTGGGCACAGGGAGGAAAGGGGCCACTTGGCTGACCTAGTCATCCTAAGCCCAAGACTAGCTCAGTTCTGGTCACCAAGCCTATAGCCTTCAAGGCCCAGGGTGCAGAGATCCAGAAAGAGCACTGGGCTGAGAGTCCAGAGGCCTGGCTTCTCGTCCTGGCTGTGTCCCTGATACCATTTATTTAGGAACTTCCATTCTCAGGGCTCAGTTCGTCTGTGGGAAGGGGTGGGGTGGAGGAGTCAGAGAGGGCTCCCTCCCCTTCAGCCATATTGACCTTCCTCCTGCTCCTTAAACACTACTCTTAGTCCTACATCTGGAACTTTGCACTTGCTGTCCCTTCTGCCTGAAATGCCCTTCTCGTGGCTGATGCCTGGTCATTCTGGTCTCAATTCCCATGTCACCTCCTCACAGAGGCCTTCCTTGACTCCCCTCCAGGCACTTTCTATCACACTGCCTTGCCGTACTTGCTTTATACCACTAGTCACTCTCTGCAGTGAGATGATCCATGTATTGGTTAGGGGCAAAGACTCCAGATTCAAATTGTCAGGATCCAAATCCCAATTTCCACCACTTACAGCTGGGTGATCTTGACCTTAACTTCTCTGTGCCTGGTTCCTCACCTATAAATTAGGGTCAGTAATAATATATTATTATTTGTGTAAGCACTAAATGAGCTAATGTATTAAAAAACATTTAGTATATACACGATCCAGTCTCTTCTATCCTGAGACCAGAAGAACTAGATGGTGCCTGGCTACCACTAGTGACTGTTCTAATCAAGGCCACAATAGATGGGCCCTGATAGACTGGGAGAAAAATGTGCAACAAAATCTCAAATTCCTTAAAAAAAAAAAACCAAACCAGACTTACTACACTGGCTGAGACTGGAAGACTCACTGCCAAGACTATTGCTCTGAAATACTCTTCAAACCTTGAACCGAAACTAACCCCTGAGGTCACCTTGTAGCTAAATAACAAATTGGCTCAAAAAATAATGACTATCACCTGTTAGTACTGTGCTCCTTTAAAACAAAACAAAAACACTTAGTATAGCGCTTGGCAATAGCAAAAAACCAAAAACCCAAAAGCCCTCAATAAGTGTTAGCTATTTTTGTTATCACTGTTAGCAACACTGTTTATTGTTTTCCTCCCCTATTAAAATTCCAACTCCCTGAGAGTAAGGACTTTGTCTTGTTCAGTGATGCGCTTCCAGCACCAACCTCATGTCCTGGCACATAAAACAAAAAATCAAACCAGTTGTTGTCAAGTCTGTTCCGACTCATGGCTGCCCCTTGTGTAGAACTGTGTAGCCAGCCCCAGAGGAGAACTGGGCTCCATAGGGTGTTCAAGGCTGTGACCTTTCAGAAGTAGATTGCCAGGCCTTTCTTGTGAGGTACCTCTGAGTGGATTCAAACCACCAAATCTTTCAGCTAGTAGTTGAGTGCTTAACTGTTTGTGCCACCCAGGGACTCCTTCCTGGCATATAGTAGGTACTTAATGTTGGTTGAATGAATGGTTAAACAAATGAACAGATGAGGGCTGACATTCCTGGTTTCTATGAGGCTTTGTATAGCTGGATATGGAGAAGGACGGATGCTGGAAGGCAGACCTGGGCCAGCTCCTTGCCCAGAGCGCAGCCAACCTTCTCTGCCCCTAGCAGCCCCCATAATTGGCCCCATCCCACCCTGCCTTGGTTAGGGGGATCTATCCTCCACAGGGCAGAGGGGCCTCTCTGAGATCAAGGGGGCCCTCTGTCCCCCCCACCCCCCGCTCCCCGCTGTGGCAGGTAGGCTTGATGCTCTTTCCCAGCACAGATTCCAGCCGCCAGGCATGGGGGCCGACGTAGATTTTTCCCTGTGCTCAGCAGCCCTGTCTTCTGAACCCGCAGAGCTAGGCCCAGCCTGCTTTATCTCTACCCACCTCCCATTTTCAAAGGCTGCTCTCACAAACAGAAATGCCCCAACTGCCCCTCAAGCCCCTCCCTGTGCCTCCCTCCTGTTCTAGAATTTCAGGGTGGGACTGCTGACACATCGTTTCTCCTACAGGCTTTTTTTTGGCCCCTGGTGTTCTCAGCATCCCTGAGGTCATCGGTTTTATGTGCCCAGTCCTGTGAGGGTGGGAGAGATTGTCACATCATCTCTTATATAGTACACCGAGGCTCAGCGGGCAGGTTTGCTGGAGGCCCCACAGTTGGTGAAGGCCAGAGTCAGGATTAAAACCCAGGTCTCACTGTCTTGCCTCTTCTATCTTCATTCATTCATTTGCTCAACTCATATTTACCAGCAACTGTTCTGTGTCAGGCACGACACAACAGTGATCATGGTGCCTGCCCTGGCCGGGGACCCAGACATTAATCAGCCCAGAAGCTAGCCTAACTTTGTAGCCAGCGAGTTATACCACATTGTCCAATCAAACTTTCTGTGATGATGGAAATGTTCTACGTCTGTGCTGTCCATTAACCAGGTGTGACTACTGAGCACTCACAATGTGGCTAGTACAAATGAGTAATTGAATTTTTATCTGTGTTTAATTTTAATTAAAATAGCTACATGTGGCCAGTGGCTAGTATGTTGGACAACATGGGTCTCCACAGTTCTTGGAAGAGTGACATTCCGAGCCTTAGACAGATGTGAGCAGGGGCCAAGCAGAGGGACTGGGTTGATTTCCCAGGGGCATCTTCGTGTTTTCTTTCCCAATTGTCAGTATATTAAACCCACAGGCATTTTGTTCGCATCCACAAAGGGATCAGTCCCCATTTTCCTTGAAACATGAAACCTCCTGATCCAGTTTTCATTTCTCCCTCCCACTTTTTTTAAATTGAGGTATAACTTACATACTAAAAAAACTCAAGCTCCTTGCCATCAAGTTGGTTCAAACTCATGGCAACCCCATGTGTTACAGAGTAGAATGCTCCGTAGGATTTTCTTGGCTCTAATTATTACAGAAGCAGATCGCCCTGCATTTCTTCCATGGTGCCATTGACTGGGTTCCAACTGCCAACTTTGGTCAGTAGTCGTTTACCCACCCAGGGACCTATAACTTACATTAAAAACAAAAAAACAAAAAAAACCCAAACCCATTAACATCGAGTCAATTCTGACTCATAACAACCTTATAGGACAGAATGGAACTGCCCCATAGGGTTTCCAAAGAGTGGCTGGTGGATTTGAACTGCCGACTTTTGGGTTAACGGCCGAGCTCTTAACCACTGTGCCACCAGGGCTCCTCATAACTTACACAGGTTTGTGTAAAATTCACAGACCAGAAGTGAACAGTTCCATGTGTTTTGACAAATGTTGACACCCGTGTAACCACGCTGGAATCAAGATATAGAACATTCCCAGCCCCCAGAAATTCCTTCATGCCCCTTTCCAGTAATTCCCATCCTCCAAGGCAACCACTGTTTTGAGGTCTGTCACCATAGATTAGTTTTGCCTGGTTTTAAGCTTCACATAAATCATTTTCCCACTTTTGACAGCAACAAGGGTGCAAGAAATATTTCACTTTTCTCTTTACTATGAGAAACAGAGCCCATTGTGATGACAGGTGGCAGCTGGAGCCAAGAAGGAGTTGGGGAGGGGGACTGTGGTGACCTGGGGAGCTGGGGCCTGTGCAAAGGGGCAGCCATTCATTAGTTCCAGCTGGCTGTTGCCACAAGGAGAATGTGGATGAGCACTGCCAAGGCTTTTTCTTTTCTTTTTCCTTAAGAAAAGCTGAAATTATTGATTCCCATGCAAAATATTCTGATTTCTAAATATTTGCATTTCAATCAATTTTACAGCACCGCAGGCCAAATAATTCACATCTATGGGCCAGATTTAAGGAGCCCTGATGGGGCAGTGGTTAAACGCTTGCCTGCTAACCTCAAGGTCAGCAGTTGCAATTCACCAGCTCTCCGTGGCAGAAAGATGCGGCAGTCTGCTTCCGTAAAGATTGTTGTTGTTAGGTGCCATCGAGTCAGTTCTGACTCATAGCGACCCTAGGTACAACAGAAGGAAACACTGCCCTGTCCTTCGCTATCCTCACAATTATTGTTATGCTTGAGCCCATTGTTGCAGCCACTGTGTCAATCCATCCTGTTGAGGATCTTTCTGTTTTTCCCTGACCCTCTACTCTACCAAGCATGATGTCCTTCTCTAGGGACTGGCCTCTCCTGCTAACACATCCAATGTGTGTGAGATGAAGTCTCGCCATCTTTGCTTCTAATGAGCATTCTGGCTGTACTTCTTCCAAGATGGATTTGTTCATTCTTCTGGCAGTCCATGGTATCTTCAATATTCTTTGCCAACACCATAATCCAAAGGCATCAATTCTTCTTGGTCTTCCTTATTCATTGTCCAGGTTTCACATGCATATGAGGCAATTGAAAACACCATGGGTTGGGTCAGGCACACCTTAGTCCTTAAAGTGACATCTTTGCTTTTAAACACTTTTTAAAGAGATCTTCCACAGCAGATTTTCCCAGTGCAATGCATTGTTTGGTTTCTTGACTGCTGCTTCCATGGTCATTTATTGTGGATCCAAGTAAAATGAAATTCTTGCCAACATCAATCTTTTCTCCACTTATCATAATGTTGCTTATTGGTCCAGTGTAAGGATTTTTGTTTTCTTTATGTCGAGGTGCAATCCATACTGAAGGCTGTGGTCTTTGATCTTCATCAGTAAGGGCTTCAAGTCCTCTTCACTTTCAGCAAGCAGCCTTGGAAACCCTATGGGACAGTTCTACTCTGTCCTATAAGGTTGCTACGAGTCAGAATCAACTCGTTGACAAAGGGTTTTTGTTTGGGCCAGATTTGACCTGTTGACGGCCCATTTCTGAGTTCCGCCTGGTGCTAATGAGTGTGGATAAGGATAATAGCTGGTATTTGTGGGATGGTTCCTTTGTTCCAAGTCCTAGTCTAAGTGCTCTCAGTTATTAAGTCATTTAATCCTTGTAATGATGCATTAATAAATCCATTTTACAGATGAATAAACTGAGCCTGAGAGAGGGATTAAGTGCCTTGTCCAAGGTTATAGAATGAGGAGTTGGCAGAGCTGGGATTTGAACCCTGTCTGGTTCCAGAGTCCATGTTCCCAACCACTACACATACTCCCCTTGGGGCTGGGAGGTGAGGCTGCTGGGGTGGTTACATCACTTGGGTTGCAGCTTTGCCAGCCACCAAGGGTGCTACACCCCTGAAGGAGCAATGAGAGAGCAGCCCCACCCTGCTGGCACTGCCCAAACAGAGGCCTGATTGATGCTGCAGGAGGAGCCATCAGAAGCGTTGGGGAGCAGCTGGGCAAGTGGGGGCAGACATAGCACGAAGCCGGCAGAGGAGAGCCTAGGCCTCAGAGGGTGGCAGGGGAGAAGGGTTGATGACGACAGAAAAATCAGCCAGCCTGGGCCCAGGGCCAGGACAGGCTGCTGCTGCAGGGGAGCTGGTGGCTGGGGCACCCCACCCCCCAGAGCTTTGTCCACACAAGCCCATCACCTGGAGCAAGTTGGAAAGAGGGAAATAAGGATCACCTGACAAAACAATGCTGCACTTCCAGCAGACCCTCCCACCTCTACAGGGGATTGGGGGAGAAACTGAGGCCCAGGAAGCTGAAGTTTGTTAGCAGCATAGACAGGACTCAAACCAGGACTCCTGATTTCTACTCTAGTGCTCCTTCTGCTCTACCTGGCTGCATTCCTCAGGACTGGGAGTTAGTTACCGGCAGGGAGGACCCAGCAAATGGGCCCAGACCCTCCCCTATGCCCTTATCAAATCTGCAAGTCACTGAGCTGGTCCTGGCACAAAGTCAGTGCCAAATACCTGTTTGCCATTATTATTGTTATTTTCCAATTTGATCCTCATGCCCGCCTGCAAGATGTTATTATTGTCACCCATTTCATCAATGAGAAAGCTGAGGCTAAGGGTCACACAGCCAATATCAACTGAGATGATGTACGTAGAGTGCTTAGCACTGGCCTTATGCACAAGGGCGAGGCGGGGATGAGAAGGGATGAGGCAGTAGGACTGGTCAAGGAGGGCCTCCTGGAGGAGGTGGCATGGGACTGGGGTTTGGGGGGCTCAGCTTCTTGGCCTCCTAATTCCCATGGGTCCAAGGCTGTTTCCTGGGTAAGACCTAATGCCAGTTGGGTCTCCCTTCTCTGAAGATGCCACCACCTGTCAGGATGCCAGGCAACTTGGGCTGGTTCCCCAGGGCCCTCAACATACCTTTCAGCAGCTTCTGCCCCAGTGAAGCCCTCCAGGCCTCGTTTCAGATCCTGTACAGTGGAGAGGGGCAGCCTGGACTTGAGTGGTCATGTCACCTCTCTGAGACTTAGTTTCTTCTTCTGTCAAATGGGACCATGCTATCTACCATGCAGGGCCTGATCTACGAGAGATGCTCAGTAAATGGGCATCATAGAACCTCGTAGAAATGATTACTGAATTGAATTGGCCTTGCAAGGGCAGACATGTCCCCAGTCCAGCCCAGGAAAGCTTGATCCACAAATATGTTGTTGCTAGGTGCCATCAAGTCAGTTCCAACTCATAGCGACCCTATCTATGTACAACAGAAGGAAACACTGTCCGGTCCTGTGACATCCTCACAGTCCTTGTTATGTTTGAGCTCATTGTTGCAGCCACTTTCAGTCCATCTCCTTGAGGGTCTTCCTCTTTGTCACTAACCCTCTACTTTACCAAGCATGATGTCCTTCTCCAGGGACTGGTCCCTCCTGATAACATGCCCAAAGTATGTAAGATTACTACTACTAAGGAGCATTCTGGCTGTACTTCTTCCAAGACAGATTTGTTGGTTCTTCTGGCAGTCCGTGGCATATTCAGTATTCTTTGCCAACACCATAATTCAAATGCATCCATTCGTCTTCCTTATTCACTGTCCAGCTTTCACATACATATGAGGTGATTGAAAATACCACGGCTTGGGTTAGGTGCACTTTAGTCCTCAAGATGACATCTTTGCTTTTTAACCTTTAAAGAGGTCTTTTGCAGCAGATTTGCCCAATGCAGTACGTCATTTGATTTCTTGACTGCTGCTTCCATGGACATTGATTGGATCCAAGTAAAATGAAACTCTTGACAACGTCAATCTTTTTTCCGTTTATCATGATGTTGCTTATTGGTCAAGGTGTGAGGAGTTTTGTTTTCTTTATGTTGAAGTGTAATCCATACCGAAGGCTGTAGTCTTTAATCTTTATCAGGAAGTGCTTCAAGCCCTCTTCACTTTCAGCAAGCAAAGTTGTGTCATCTGCATATCGCAGGTTATTAATGAGTCTTCCTCCAATCCTGATGCGGAGTCCTTCTTCACATAGTCCATCTTCTTGGATTATTTGCTCAGCATACAGACTGAATAAGTATGGTGAAAGTATACAACCCTGATGCACACCTTTCCTGATTTTAAACCACACAGTATCCCCTTCTTCTATTTGAACGCCTGCCTCTTGGTCTATGTAGAGGTTCCACATGAGCACAATAAAGTGTTCTGCCACTTCTCATTCTTCACAATGTTATGCATAATTTGTTATAATCCACACAGTCGAATGTCTTTGTATAGTCAGTAAAACAGGTAAACCTCTTTCTAGTGTTCTGTTTTCAGCCAAGATCCATCTGACATCAGCAATCATATCCTTCGTTCCACATCCTCTTCTGAATCTGGCTTGAATTTCTGTCAGTTCCTTGTCAATGTACTGCTGCAATCATTTTTTAATTATCTTCAGCAAAATTTTACTTGGTGTGATATTAATGATATTGTTTGATAATTTCTACATGCTGTTGGATCACCTTTCTTTGGTGATTTTTCTATGGGTCTCTTCTGGTCTGTTGAGCAGGTAGCTGTCTTTCAAATGTCTTGGCATAGATGAGTGAGTACTTCCATCATCGCATCTGTTTGTTGAAATATTTCAGTTAGTATTCTGTCAATTCCTGGAGCCTTGTTTTTCGCTAATGCCTTTAGTGCACCTTGGACTTCTTCTTTTAGTACCATCAATTCTTGATCATATGCTACCTCCTGAAATGGTTGAAGATCGACCAATTCTTTTTGGTACAGTGATTCTGTATATTCCTTCTATCTTCTTTATTTTATTTATTTTTTTATTGTGCTTTAGGTGAAAGTTTACAGCTCAAGTTAATTTCTCATTCAAAAATTTATACACATATTGTTTTGTGACATTGGTTGCAATCCCCACAATATGAGAGCATACTTCCCCTTTCCACCCAGTTTCCCTGTGTCCATTTGACCAGTTCCTGTCCCTTCCTGCCTTCTCATCCTACTTTTGGACAGGAGCTGCCCATTTGGTCTCATATATTTGTTTAAACTAAGAAGCACATTCCTCATGTGTATTATTTTTTGTTTTATAGTCCTGTCTAATCTTTGTCTGAAGAGTGGGCTTTGGGAATGGTTTCAGTTGTGAATTAACAGAGTGTCCAGGGGCCATAGTTTTGGGGGTTCCTCCAGTCTCTGTCAGACCATTAAATCTGGTCTTTTTACGTGAATTTGAATCCTGTTCTACATTTTTCTCCTGCTCTGTCCAGGACTCTCTGTTGTGCTCCCTGTCAGGGTGGTCATTGGTGGTAGGCCCTTCCATTTTCTTTTGATGCTTCCTGCGTTGTTCAATATTTTGCCCATAGAATTCTTCAATATTGCAACTCGAGGCTTGAATATTTTGTTCAGTTCTTTCAGCTCGAGAAATGCTGAGCATGTTCTTCCCTTTTGGTTTTCTAACTCCAGGTCCTTAGTCATTTCATTATAATACTTTACTTTGTCTTCTCAAGCCACCCTTTGAAATCTTCTGTTCAGCTCTTTTACTTCATCATTTCTTCCTTTCCCTGTAGCTACTGTACATTCAAGAGCAAGTTTCAAAGTCTATTCTGACATCCATTTTGGTCTTTTCTTTCCTTCTGGTCTTTTAAATGACCTTTTGCACTCTTCATGTGTGATGTCCTTGATGTCATCCCACAACTCGCCTGGTCTTAAGTCATTAGTGTTCAGTGCATCAAATCTATTCTTGAGATGGTCTCTAAATTCAGGTGGGATATACTCAAGTTTGTACTTTGGCTGTCATGGACTTGTTCTAATTTTCTTCAGCTTCAACTTGAACTTGCATGTGAGCAATTGATGGTCTGTTCCATAGTCGGCCCCTGGCCTTGTTCTGACTGATGATATTGAGTTTCTTCATTGTCTTTTTACCACAGATGTAGTCGATTTATTCCTGTGTATTCCATCTGGCGAAGTCCACATGTAAAGTCACTGTTTATGTTGTTGAAAAAAGGTATTTTCAATGAATAGGTCGTTGGTCTTGCAAAAATCCATTATGCGATCTCTGGCATCATTTCTATCACCAAGGCCTTAATCTCCAACTACTGATCCTTTTTTGTTTTCAACTTTTGCATCCCAATCACTAGTAATTTTCAATCATCTTGATTGCATGTTTGATCAATTTCAAACTGCAGAAGTTAGTAAAAATCTTCAATTTCTTCATCTTTGGCATTAGTGGTTGGTGTGTAAATTTGAATAGTAGTCGTATTAACTGATCTTCTTTGTGGGCTTATGGATATTATTCTATCACTGACAACATTGTACTTCAAGATAGATCTTGAAATGTTCTTTTTGATGATGAATGGGACACTGCTGCTCTTCAATTTGTCATTCTCGGCATAGTAGACCATATGATTGTCCGATTCAAAATGGCCAGTTCCATTTCATTTTTGACGACTTCCAATTTTCCTAGATTCATACTTCGTTCATTCCACATTCCAAATACAGTCATGCGTCACTTAATGTTCACAATATTGTTCTGTGAAATAGGAGGTTATGTGATTTGGACATTGTATGAACACCATATTATACCATATTATAGATGAAGGTCCCTTCAGGCATTTTTCCATAGTAATAATTTGTTGGGGTAAATAACCTCCCTCTACGGTTAGTTTATCTAAGGTTTTAACAAATTCTTCTCCTGCCTTTGCATCAGCACTCACAGATTCACCACTCACTTTCACATTATGCAGTGAAAAATTTTGTTTGAAGTGCTTGAACCACCCAGAGCTAGCACTAAACTCGATGTCGTAGTCTGGTCCTGCTTTTTCTTTAAGCATCTCAAACAAGCTTTGTGCCTTAGCAGTGATCATCAGCATGCTGAGAGGGATTTGCTTTCGTGTTTGGTCCTCAATCCACATCGTTAGCAATTTCTTCATATTGGATACGGGTCCCTCTTGTGTTTTCATTAGCCTTGTAACTTTCAGTGAAGCAGATCCTTTCATAGCTTGGAGAACTTTTTCTTCGTTTTTGAGGATCATTGTGATTGTCAAGTGCAATGTGCCTAAATCTGCTACATCCCTTTCTCTGATCAGGATTTCTGAATTCTATTATAACCTTATGGGACCACGGACGTATATGTAGTCAGACACTGCAGCGCATGACTGTACTAATGGATGTTTGCAGTGTTTCTTTTCATTTTGAGTTGTGCCACGTCAGCAAATGAATGTCCTGAAAGCTTTACTCCAACCACATCATTAAGGTTGACTACTTCAAGGAGACAGCTCTTTCCCAGTCTATTCTGAGTGCCTTCCCACCTGAGGGCCTTATCTTCCACCACTATGTCAGACAGTTTTCCACTGCTATTCATAAGGTTTTCACTGGCTAATTTTTTCAGAAGTAGATTGCCAGGTCTTCCTAGTCTGTCTTAGTCTGGAAGCTCCAGTGAAACCTGTCCACCATGGGTGACCCTGCCGGTATTTGAAATACTGGTGGCATAGCTTCCAGCATCACAGCAACACACAAGCCACCACAGTACGACAAACTGACAGCTCAGAACAAAAAAAACCTCAACTAGTGCTCTTGAACCTGCATGCTTACAGAAGGTCAGGAGGAACCACCCACCTCTTTCCAACCATATCTTTGCTGGGCAAGGGCACTAGGGAATAAGTTTGTCATTAGTTCTTGTTCCTCATGGTTTCCTCCATCCACCCCACTGTGGTCTCAGAGCTTTACAATCATAGGACTCAGAGAGACATGTAGTTGAGTGATTTTCAAACTCTGTTCCTTAGAACCCTTGGGGAAGCCAGGTTCAAAGTCAGGATATAGGCACATTGAGTGTTCAGGGCTCCAGGCCTTGTCCCACCACCACGGCAGCTCCACTTAGATCTCCTGTATTTTGGAGTGCCATGTTAAGAGTTTTTAAAACAAAAGGCCCTATGGGATTAAAAAAATATGTTTGTGAACCACTGTTCTAATCCAACAACTACCTCCCCATTTTACATATGGAAAAACTGACTCCAAAGCCCATGCTTTTCCCATGAATGGTAATAATATTCAGGCATTGTTCTAAGTTTTTTTTTTTTTTACTCATTAATCATTGAAATCCTATCAGGGAGACACTATTGTTATCTCCATTTTACAGATGAGGAAACTGAGGCTTAGATGGTAAAGTGTCTTGTCCAAGGGTTGGAATCCAAGGAGCCTCGGCTTGACCAAAGGTTAGAATCCTAGGAGCCTCACCTTGACCAAGGGTTAGCATCCAAGGAGCATAGCTCCCAAGTCCACACTCTCAGCTACCCCCAACCTGGCGGACACATCTTCTCTTTGTATTCTGGGGAGAAGTCACTTGCAGAGGACCAGGGTAAGGCAGTGTTAGAACTGGGACCAGAATCTGAGCCGCCCAGCCCCAGCCCTAATCACCTTCTGCTGTCCTGGGCATCACCTGTGCTGGAGAGGAAGCTGGGCAGGACCGTGAGCCCTACCTCTGTCGTCCACTATGTGACCTTGGACAAGTGAATGAACTTCTCTGAGCCTGTTTCCTCACCTACAGTGCTTAAGTCTTGGGGCTGTCATGAACATTAGATGGGATCATTCATATGAGTTGGTTGGCACAGGGCATAGCACTAACAGTGAGGAACCCGGGCACCCTAAATTCATGGGTCCAAGGAGTCCACAGTAGCTTCCTGCCCCACCTACTTCCTGCTTTCTCTTCCCAGTCCCCACCCAACCACCTGGGTAACACAAATACTAATTACAACCATATCCATGAGCTGTTTCCTGGTTGAGCCTAATTACAGCCCAGCCAGGCAGCTCGGTCATCATCATGATGAATATCATTAAATGAGACAGATTAACTTTGTCCTAAGTTTTGTGTGATGAGATCAGAAAATTGTTTGGGCACGCTTGATCTCCCCAGCTTGGGGACATGCCCATCCTGGTTGCCCTGCACAGCTTAGGAAATCACACCAGGGGTGCTGGGGCACGAGAAGATGTAGGGCATTTGGAGGTAGCCCTGGAGCTGAGGCCAGCTATGGGCTTCTGGCCTGTCTCAAAACTCAGTGCTCTGAGATCAAGTGGACAATTTGTCCCCTTTACTCCAGATAAGCAGTGATGGTTGAAGTGGTAAGGACGGAGCTGGTGGTCACCATCTTATTTGTTATAGTGGCGAAACCACAAGCTTTGGGGTTAGATACACCTGTGTTCAAATCCAGGCCTTGTTACTTACAGATGTATGGCTTTGGGCAAGTCACTAACCCTCCCTTAACTGTTGTGCCAACAGGGGTCTAGGCATGTAATAGGCCCTCTCTAATCATTCCTTCCCTTCCCTTCTCCCATCATTCTCAAGATGAAGAGCTGATCCTTTCTAAATTCATCACCACACATTCTAACATTTACTGGGTGATGCTTCTCTGCTAGGCACTGAGCTGGGGACTTTACGTGTCTTATCTTGTTTAATACACGCAAAGACCCTATGTACGGGCTAGATACCGTTATTCATTTCCATTTGATAGATGAGAAAACTGAAGCACAGAAAGCAAGTGAAGTGACTTTGTCAATGTCATACAGCTGCACTTTGCTGCCAGTCACTCTGCTGGGATGAGGTGCTGGAAGGTGGGCAGGTGCTGCTGGGGAGCACAGAGGAAGGGCCACGGGGCAATCAGAGAAGGCTGCCTGGAGGAAGATGCACCTGAGCTGAGGAGTGAGCTGGGGAAAGGGGGAGAGGAAAGGCATTAAGGACAGAGGGCAGTGGACACACAGAGGTCTGGAAGCAGGATGTGTTTAGGCGAAGTAACTCAACATATTTTATTATGGTTCCAGATGTGAGGGAGGAGCACTGAGAGATGAGGCTGGAGAGGAGCCATCTCCTGGTGGTGGGAGAGGAAGGGAGAGCTTGAAAACCAGGCCAAAGTTTTTGGTCTTTATTCTGCCAGCTGCAAAGAGTTGGCATGCAAAGTAGAGGAGTTTAGATCATACAGTTAGTTTAGATCATACATTTAGTTCATACAATTAGTTTAGAAAGTTCTGCTTGCAGCCTGCCATATGAGGGACTAGTTGTTGTTATTAGGTACCATTGAGTCGGTTCCAACTCATAGCGACCCTATGCACAACAGAATGATACACCCCCCAGTCGTGCGTCATCCTCATAATCATTGCTATGCTTGAGTCCATTGTTGCAGCCACTGTGTCAATCCATCTTATGAGGGACTGGAAGGAGCTATAACTGGACATCCAGGGCAGCAGAGGGCTAACTAGGGAAGGCTTCCTGGGGCAGGGGAAAAGCCTAGAGGGCCTGGACAGAGGGGGCTGAGTGACTGATGGTGGCTGTCAGGTTGGTGGGGAGAGGCATACTAGGAGCCGTGCGTGCAGGGAGCAGGGGGGTCAGCAGCATGGTGAGTGGCCTGGGCCAGGGAGTGATGGAAAGGTTCCTGGCCAGGTTTGGGGATTGGGGTGGAGTGGCTTCCACAGCGGGTACTGAGGCAGTGGGTTGGCAGCACTAGGCAAGGCTCTCAGCACCTCCTGGGGCCCCCAGGCAGATGAGTCAGCACTAGGCTGGTGGGTGACAGTGTGCCAGCTTCTAGCATGTGTGGGCAGCTTGCCTGTGGCCGGCACTCAGGGGAAGCCCAGCCCTGGGACTCTGGTCCAGACCAGAGTGATCTACTCACCTGGCCCGCAGGGCTGTCGTCTTCTCAGAGGAGGCTGTTAGCAGCCTTGACTTCCCACATGTGCTGTGTGCCCTTGGCCTTCGAGGGTCTCCTTGAGTCTTACCTTTAGGCCACCCGTGGCCCCCTACTCCCACCCACCTTCCCCCTTTCTGTGCAAAGGCCTCTAGCTCCATTTGACTCCTTGGCTGCACGAACCCAGTCTCCAGTACTGATCCAGGGCCTCTGGGAGGTGGAGTCTCCCTTCCTATCCAGTTATAACCTGTTGCTGTGGAGTTGATTCCAACTCATGGCAACTTCATGTGTTACAGAGTAGAACTGCTCCATAGGGTTTTCTTGGCTGTAATCTTTAGGGAAGCAGATCGGCAGGCCTTTCTTTCATGGTGCCGCTGGGTGGGTCAAACTGCCAACCTTTAGGTTAGTAACTAATCTCAATCTGCTTGTGCCACCCAGTAACCCAGTTAGTTATATACCTTCCTATTTCCTGCTTTCCAGGATGGAGCCGCCTATAACCTTCAAAGGAGTCGGCCTGGAGACCTAGACCTCAGGGCAGTAGTACAAGAAAAGGGAAAGAGCCTGGACCCTAGGTTAGGAAGATCTGGGTTCAAATGCCAGCTTGGCCACTAACTGACAAACTGCTTTCTTTCTCTGAGCCTCAGTCTCTGCATCTGCAAAATGGGGATCCAAGGCTTATTCCACAGGGTGATCCTAAGACACAAGTGAACTAAGGGTATAAAAGAGCCTTGGGAATTGGGCAGCACTGTGCCCGTGTCAGGGGTCGGTGACTCTATGTTCTGTTTGCGAGCACAGTCAGATTTTCTTCTTTATGATAACCTTTTTGTGTTAGATCAGTTTTAGATTTGCAGAATTATTGTGAAGATACTACAGAGAGCTCCTTATATCCCGCACCCACCTTCCCGTTATTAACATCTTACATTGTCCCAATTACTGAATCAATATTAATACGTTATTATTAATGGAAGTCCTTTATCCTGATTTCCTTAATTGTTTCAGGATCCCATCTAGGATACCACATTACATTTTAGTTGTCATGTCTCCTTAGGCTCCTCTTGGTTGGATGGTCCCAGATGCCTGTTTCCTTGTTTTTGATGACCTTGACAGTTTCGAAGAGTACTGGCCAGGTGTTTTGTAGAATGTCCCCCAGCTGGAATTTGTCTGATGATTTTTCTCATGATTAGACTGAGGTAATGTGCTTTTGGGAGGAAGTCCACAGAGGTCAAGGGCCATTTTCATCACATCATATCAAGGATACGTATTATCAATATGACATTATTGATGTTAACCTTGACCACTTGGACAGCCAGTTGTTTTGCCCTGAGTACAGCAGCAGGGCGAGATCAACACTCAAGTGTGGCTGAACTAAGGCAAAGGCGGAAAATATGCATCAGAGCAGAAGCAAATAGGAGGGGCAGGGAAAGAAAATGAAGAGAAGCAGGTATGGGATGGGTGGTGCAGCGTGTCCCTCACGTGCCAGCTCACTTGCGGATGAGCTGCTATATGCCAGGAAGCATATGTTTCAGCTCATTTAATCTTCACAACAACCCTTTTTACAGATGAGGAAACTGAGGCCCTGAGAGGGGTAATGACATACCCAACGTCACATGAGCCAGGGGACCTAGGATTGGGCCCTGGTCTGTCTTTAATGCCTCAGTCTTCCCACTGTTGAGTGAATACGTTGAATCTGCATCCCCAGGAGAGTGAGGTTAGAGAAGGTGTATTCCTGATACTGGGCTGTTTCTAACTCACTTTATTCCACAAAGGATTCATGATGGGTTATGACTAAAACACATTCAGTAAAACAATATGCAATAGAAATGGAAAATTGGGATTGGGGAAAATAGAGTAGAAAATGTGAACCAGGAGAAAGCTGACCACAAAGGCTAATGAAGTTCCCATTGATTAGTTTCTGACTGGCTGGGAGTTTCCTACCAGCCAAGGAAAAAAGGGATACAGGCCAACACCTATGATTCTTATTACCAAAAAGCAAGGAAGCAGTTCACTTCTTTAGGAACTTGGTGATAAAAAAGAAACTGGTCACATGGAACTTCCTCATATAAAAGACACTGAGAAATGTAATAGCAGTAATAGTTGTCCCCTGATGTCATCTTCAGGAGTAATGACACAGTGTACTGTCTCTCCCCTTGTCCAAAGTTGTCCTTTTTGAATTTTACTTTATTGTCATCAAGCAACTAGAGCCCTGGTGGTGCAGTAGTTAAGAGATCGGCTGCTAACCAAAAGGTCAGCAGTTCGAATCCACCAGCCCCTACTTGGAAACCCTATGGGGCAGTTCTACTCTGTCCTATAGGGTCGCTGTGAGTGGGAATCAACTTGACGGCAATGGGTTTGGTTTTTTTCTTTTGGCATCAAGCAACTAAAGTCTCCTATTTCTTCTTTGTTGAAGTCACAGATGACTGTGTCCTAGGGAAAATTCAGGATACAATTTAACTAGTTACCTGGGTACCAGGTTCCATGCTGGACACTGGGGATGGAGGGTAATAAGATGATTGTTGCCCATCCCTCCAGGTGCTCTCCCCAGGGAGACAAGTGTCTGACTGTAATGCAGGTGCTATGCCTGGGGCACACCAGAGGGAAAGGGGTGATTCTCTCTGACTGGGGAGGAGGGGACGGCTTCATGGAGGAGGAGGCAGGCCTGACATGGAGAGCAGTAGTTGAGGTGGAAGGGGTGCATTCTTGGGAGAGGGCATATCAGCCTGCAAGCCCCTTGAAGTGGGGACTGTGTCCTTCTCAGGGCTGCCCCTCGGCTTGCAGCATAGGGCCTGACAAGCATCAAAGACTCAGTGAATTCCTGTTAGGTGAGGGGTCAAGGTGATGGCCAGACACCTGTGGAAGAGGGCATGTGGGGGATGAGCCAGAGAGGTAGGTTTTGGCCAGACGGGGAGTCCTTGAATGCCAGGCTAAGTAGTTTGGGCTTTGTTCTTTAGGCGGTGAGGGCCCATTAAAGGCTTTTGAGCCTTGTGTCTTATGAATAATCATAATACAAATGATAACAACACTGAGTGGGTACCTGCTGTGTGCCCACTAAGTGCTTTACCTATATTAACTCATTTAAGTATTACAACAGCCCAGTGATTGTCATCTCCGTTTTACAGATGAGACTACTAGGGCGCAGAGAGGCTGAGTCACTTGCCGAAGATCACACAGCTGGAAAGTGGCAGAGTGGGAATCTGAACTGAAGTTTGGATCCACTATATTACTATGCCTGTTAAGTATTCAGCTAACATAACATGAGTGTGTATTAGATAATATATAAGAAGTTTACTGATCCCAACCAGTTACCCGCACCAGAGGCAGGAAATGATGGGTGGCACAAACTTGATAACTAACTGAAAGTTTGGCGGTTTGAACCCACCCGCAGGCCCCTCAGAAGAAAGGCCTGGCAATATGCTTCCGAAAGTTCACAGCCTTGAAAACAATACAGAGCACAGTTCTACTTTGCAACACATGGGGTCATCATGAGTTAGAATTAACTTGATGGCAACTGTGTTTTAAATTTTTTTTGGTCCACAAAAGACAGCGTCCCTAAGGAGCTAAGGCTTAGAAATACAATGTGAAAACAGCTCGATGGGTGTGGCTCCTGAGTCCCAGGCCTCCAAATTTCGCTCATGGGGCTGTTCCTTCCTGCCTCTGACACGCTCCAAGATTCCTTGAAGATCCCATGCCTTCGGCAAACCAACCACAGGAGCCATCTGAGTGACTAATGTAATCGGGGCAGATGAGATCATGCCCGGTGCCACTGGGCCACAAGCGCCAGCCTTTGGCGTCAGAAACACACTAGCGTTTATAGCATCTCCCATTTCTGTTCACCCCAGGCCTATGCTCTCCGCAGGGTGGGGTTTCCAGGGCTGGGCACCCTTCGAGTCTCATCTGGCTTTCATCACTTTCTCTGTGGAGCTGGCAGCCTGGGGGAGCGGGGACAGGCAGTCCAGTCTGCAGGGAGCCATGATTCCCACTTCTTTGTTCTTGGTCTCCGCCAAGGCCTTCTCATGAGCACCAGGCCCAGAGTCAACCCAGATTTCTCCTCCACGGGGCCCAGAAAGGAGCTGAGCAAAACAAGGTGGAGTGCCCCCACAAAGCAGCAGTTGTTCTTCTTTCCCTGAAGCTTGTGGGGCCAGGTGTGGCACTCACAACTGCAAATGAGGCAATTAGGGAGAACAAACACTGGCTGCCCTGCCAGCCCAGCACTTCTGTCTGCCCAGGGTGCTCGCACTCCAAGAGGTCCCTGCCTGAAGAAGAGCTCCTCAATGAGCGCTGGACCAGGAGTCTGGAACCCAGGTTCTAGGCTCGGCTGTGCCACTTAGTATCTGTGTGGCCTTGGGTTCTCTGGAGACAGTGTAATGAAGTCAAGATGTATGGGGTTTGGAGTCAGGTAGGCAAGAATCTACATCCTGGCTCCCTTACTTTCTAGCTTGGTGGCCTGGGGCAAGCCAACACCTCCTTCCAACTAACCCTCGGTCATCTCGTGTGTAAAGTGTGAAGTGGCAGTGATGATTCTCACCTCACACTCATGTTACATGTTAGCTGAGTACTTATATGTAACAGGCATGATAATACAGTGGATCCAAACCTCAGTTCAGATTCCCACTCTGCCACATTCCAGCTGTGTGATCTTGGGCAAATGACTCAGCCTCTCTGTGCCTCAATTCTCTCATCTGTAAAACGGGGATGACAATGATAGCACCCCCTCATAGGGCTGTTGTAATACTTAAATGAGTTAATATAGGTAAAGCACTTAGAACGGTACTGGGCACACAGCAAGTACCTATTCAGTCTTAGTTGTTACCATTTGTATTATGATTACTTATAAGACACAAGGCTCAAAAGCCTTTAATGGATTCCCCACCTCCTAAAGGTTATGTCAGGTAGCACATAGTAGATATTCAGTCTGTCCAGCCCCCTCCCCACACCCCTTCCTACTTATAAAATGGGAGTGACATCTGCCAAGGCTAGGCTAAGGCTCTGGGTGGATGTGGGGATCCAAGGAGACAGTGAACGGAAGGTCGAGGGTTTCCAGGGATAGGGCCGCCCTTGTTGGCGGAATGTCACTCACCAACTGCGGCCTGTGGCGCACCCACTGAGCAGAGCCCTCTAAGCTGTTCCCATGTCCAAGTGGAGTGCAGTTTCACTTTATGGTCCAGAGGCAGGTGTTGCAGGAAGGGACCCTCAACCTCTGTGAGCTGAAAAATAAACAGTGCTCCATCTTGGCCGATTTCTGCTTGGGAGGTATGTGAGCATCCCATGTCATTCATCCATGGGCTGCAGTGGAGTGGGGTGGCCTGGCTGTGGCCGCCAGGAGGGACCATGGCGATACAGGATCTGATGAGATCCAGCCTTGCCTTCAAGGATCTGACATCCAGAGTGGTGTGTGCTTCACAGAAGAAAGAGAGGGGGCCAGAGGCTGAGTGGGAACAAAGAGCAGGGGCCTGAACGCTGCCTGCAGGTGGGGGGCGGTGATCAGGAGAGCTTCCCAGAAGGATGATCTCAGAACTGAGAGGGAAGCAGGAGGAGTCATTGCTTAACTGCACCTGGGCAAGTTACTTCCCTAAGCCTCGGTTTCATTCTCTATAAAGGGGGCCAAATAATGCCTGCTTCAGAGGGAAGTGCAAGAGGCTTAAACAAGGTGATGGGTGTAAACCAGTTGCCATCAGGTCCATTCCAGCTCATGGCAAACCCATCTGCGTCAGAGTAGAACTGTGCTCTACAGGGTTTTCAATGGCTGATTTTTCAGAAGTAGATGCCAGGCCTTTCTTCGGAGGTGCCTCTAGGTAGACTTGAACCACCAACCTTTCAGTTAGCAGCCAAGCACGTTAACTGTTTTTACCACACATGGGCTCCTGATGGGTGTAAGAGGACCAACAAATACCTTACACCAACTAGGTGCCCAAGAAATAGTAGCTGCTATGCCTGGCTGAAGGAGCCCTGGTGGTACAGTGGTTAAGTGCTCAGCTGCTAACTGAAAGGTCAGCAGTTCAAACCACCAACTCCAGGGGAGAAGATGTGGCAGTCTGCTTCCGTAGTGATTACAGCTTTGGAAACCCTATAGGGCAGTTCCTCTCTGTCCCGTAGGGTCACTATGAGTTGGAATCAACTCGACAGTAATGGGTTTATGCCTGGCTGGGGAGCTGTTTGGTGAATTGAATTTCTTTTTCAAGGATCTTTTCCCTTGAAAAGCAATTCATACCTGTTACTTAATTTCCCCACTGAGGGATGTGGAAGCTGGGGCTCAGAGAGATTTGTTTTCTGCCCAGGGCACACAGCACTTCAGTTGGGCACTGGAATCTGAACCCAGGCCTGCCTGCCTCCTAAGCACATACTCATCTCAAGACGCCCAGGGCTTCCTCAGACAGTGAGGGACACCTGACATCCGTACCTTCTTAACCAGATTCCACACCCCAGAGTTGAGGGGCCCTGAGTTTCTGCTCTCTGTGCCCACTATTCCAGGCCTTCAAACCACCCCTAGCTCTGGGCTCAGTTCCTCTCTGTTTCCCCCATTTCCCAGGAGAATGCTCAAACCCCCTTCATTCCAGAATGAGGCCTAGGTATCACCTTTGCCCTCTGTTAGTGAGGAGGCTGGTCTGGCCCCTCTCTACCCAGGCATAGGGAGACCTATAGGATGAAGCTTCTCCCCAACCCCTACCATCTTAAAACCAGGAGGGGACTTTAGAGATTCTCAGAAATTCGGGGAGGAGCCCTATGGCCAGGTCTACGCAGGGAAGTAGGAGGGGGTAGTGGTGATGTGGAGGATTGTCTGGTGAATTGAGGCCATATTTGCAACTCATTAAGACCATGAGTAGGCAGGCCCTTTGCCATGAGACCAGAAGAACTGGATGGTGCCCAGCTACCACTACTGAACATTTTGATTAAAGATTCTGTAGATGAATCCTGACCAAAAGGTGGAAAGTGCAGAACAGAATTTTAAATTCACATGGAATCCAGATTTTCTGGAGTCATGGAGGCTGGATGAACCCCTGAAACTAGTGCCCTGAGATAATCTTTAAACCTTAAACCAAAAATATCCCATGATGTCTTAAAACTAAACAATAGTTTAGCTTAACGAGTAAAGAACGTCTGCCTTGAGCATTGTGCTCTTTTAAGATCTATCCATATGGGATCAAATTGACAACAGCAACTCAAAAGATTAGACAGGAACGTAAGGGTGCAGTGAGTTTGTTAATGAGGGAGGAACAACTTGGAAAAGGAGGGTGAGAATATTTGCACAGTTCGAAGAATGTAATCAATATCACTGAATTGTACATGTAGAAACTGTTGAATTGGTATATATTCTGCTGTGTATATTCTCAACAACAACAAAAATAAAATGAATTATAAAAATAAAAAAGGACTGGGCAGGTGTCATGCAGAAGTCTTCACAGCATTTTTGTTTTAGAAAAAAAACTCTCCCCCCCAACCCACACAAGCCCAGATAAACGCAAAACTACTCTGAGGCACCTCTGCTGACCTCTAGGGCTGCACAGAACCCAATCTGAAACCATTAGCACTGTGGAAAGAGTGATGGGCTGGAATTGCGAGAACCAGGACTGAATTCTGGCTCTGCCACTAACATGCTGTGTGACCTTGGATACATCACTACACCTCTCTGAGCCTTAGCTACCCCCTCTTCACCCCATGTACAAAGAGGAAGTTGGATTGCTTGATCGCAGCATCCCAACTAGATATAGTCTAAGACTCTAATCCCAGGTGGATTTTTTTCTTCATCAGAATGATCCAGGCATGCTCTCTGCAGAGAGATGCTTTGACAGGCTAGACACAAAGTTTTGCCTTAAGGTAGTGAGTTCCTTGTCACTGGGGCATACAAACACAATTGAGGGGGCCATTAAGCAATGATGCCACAGGGAACTATCATTTGTTGAGTGCCTACTATGTGCTAGGCCCTGACCTGCATGTTTTACATATATTAACTCACCTAATCCTCCCAGTAGCCTTGTCAGTTCAGTTTTATTATGGCCCCATTTTACAGATGAGGACACTAAGAATCAGGGGTCAAGGGACTTGCCCAAGTTTGCATAGCATGAAAAGAGTGGTGCCTGGTATTCAAACCCAGATCTGCCTGGCTTGAAAGCCTTGCTCCTTCCATCGTATGAAGCAAGTCCCCAGCTTCTGGGTCCAAGTTGAATATCTTAGGGGTGAGGTCATGTCCCCACATTGTTCGTGCCCTGAGGCCAAGCATCATGGTTTTAGAAAAATCCCATCTGTAACTAGAGCCCTGGTGGTGCAATGGTTAAGTGCCCGGCTGCTAACCAAAAGGTCAGCAGTTCGAACCCACCAGTTGCTCTGCAGGAGAAAAGACATGGCAATCTGCTCCTGTAAAGATTACAGCCTAGAAAACCCTATGGGGCAGTTCTACTCTGTCCTGTAGAGTCGCTATGAGTCAGAATCGACTAAACGGCACACAACAACAAAAAACCAGAGTTAAATGAAGAAGACTTGGAATCCTTTCTCTCTCTGTGGTGGGTAACAGGAACTCCTCCACCCAGTAGGAGTGAGGCAGAAGGCTCCAAAATCAAAATTCTTCCCAGGCACCCTGCCTCCCCACAAGGTCTGTGCGATGCCCCTAGATGTGTTTCCTTTGTCCTTGGACATTGCAAAGTTAGCTGCACAAAATTTTAAAGGTACTACCCCAGAATAATTTTCACCTCCCCTCTTTATTGCACCATTAATTTTATCAACTGTTTATTGAGCACCTACTGTGTGCCAGGTGATGGGATTCTCTGTTGGTCATGCCAGACCAGGTTCCATCCCTGTAAAGCTCACCATTCTGGGAAGGGGGAGGGAAATAGACAATAAAGAAGTGAAAACAAACAAAATTAACAGACTGCAATAAATACTATATACTAAATATGGAGCCTTGGTGGTGCAGTGGTTAAGAACTCAGCTGCTAACCAAAGGGTTGGAGCAGTTCAAACCCACCAGCTGCTCCTTAGAAACCCTATGGGGCAGTTCTACTCTGTCGTATAGGGTCGCTATGAGTCAGAATCGGCTCAACAACAACGAGTTTGGGGTTTGGATATACTAAATACGTTAAAGGAGAAAACAGGGTGTTGCAATAGAGAACAGTGGTTATGTGCTTGGCTGGTACCCTAAAGGTCAACAGTTCAAACTCACCAGCCCCTCCTCGACTGAAAGATGTGTCAATCTGCTTCCGTAAAGATTTACATCCTTGGAAACCCTATGGGGCAATTTTACTCTGTCCTATAGGGTTGCTACCAGTCGGAATCAGTTCGGTGTTACACAACAACAACTTAGCTAGGGTGGTCAGCACAGTTGAGGAGGTGGCATTTATGCTGAGATCTGAAACAGGAACCAGCCATGGGAGGAGTAGAGATGAGGAAAGAATGTTCCAGACAGAGGCACCAGGAGGTACGATTGTCTTGGGGGAAGGGGAAACTTGGAGAATTTGAGGAATGGACTGAAGGCCACATAAGCTGGGGCCTGAGTGAGTGAGGTACGGGGCAGCACAAGATGAGGTGGCCGAAATGGGCTGGGGCTATGAGGACCTGGTAAAGGATTCAGATTTTATTCCGGGGTGGCAAGATGAGTTTTCTTTTTAAAGGCTCACTGGCTGCTGAGTGGGTTGTAGAAGACAGGCGTGGAAGCCGAGAGACCAGTCAGGAGCTACTGCTGTCACTGTCCTTGTGCCCATGGGCAGTTTCCTTCCCTCTCTAAACCTGTTTCCTCACACGATTGTGATTGTGGGAATCAAATACGGGAATAAATGGAAACACACTTTAGAAAGCTGAAAAATACGTAAAATGTAGGGGATTCCACGTTTCATTAGAAGTGGAGGGCCCTTTGGGAAACTGCTGGGTTAGATTTTTCCAGGGTTCCTGGGTGGAAGGGAGAGTGTGGGGTGCCTAGAGTCCCTACCTGAGCACCCCACATCCAGGAGAGCCCACTTTTCCAGGCTAGGGTCACGGGGTCCCTGAGAGGCCTCAGGGGCTGGGGAGGGGGCACCCACTTGAGGCTCTTGACTCCTGAGACGGAAGATGGGAGGGAAGGCCACCTTCCTGGTGTTTTAATTGCCCCAAAGCAATGGTTGTTCATGTTTTGGTGGCAGGGTCACACCTTTGAGCATGGAGGCAAGTACTGGCTTTATACCCCATACCCCCAAAGTGCGTGCACACAGCATTTTTCATTCTGTGTCAAGGGAGTTCTCTGGAACTTCTTGAAGTTCATTCATGAACTCTGGCTTAGAGACCGCTGAGGTAGGGGAAGGGGAAAATGATTAAAGAGCTCCCTGCCTTTTTTATTCCACCTTTTTTTCCTTCTTCTTCTAATCTTTCTAGCTCTGATGGGGGAGAACCCCTTACCCCACCTAAGGGTCGGTTGGGGAAGGGAGAAACCTCTCTCTTACCTGCTCTGAGTCAAGTGGGGGGGCATCTTTCTAATTCTTGACTCTGTGCATCAGCCATTGGGGACCCCCTTATTGAAGCGGAACGTTTTAGAAGGGAGGGGTCGCTGCGAGTCTCCTTCCTGCCGGCTAGGGTCTTGTCGTGGGGGGGGGGTGCCATCTCCAGACTTCAAGGGAAAGGAGCGCCCCTCCCCAGTGCCCCGGTCTCTCAGACCGAAGGGGTCTACCCAGCGGTTGAGGGGACTAGGGAGGGAACAGGAGCCGCGTGCGCTGAGCAGGCCCCGCCTGCCCAGGCGGTGCGATGCCTGCCCCGCCCCGGCCCGGCCAGGCCCGGCTGCCGCTGCCGGCCAGCCAGGCGCGCAGCAGTGGCGGCAGGGACCCGGGTGTCACCGCGCGCACCATGCGGAGCGTGTGGCCGCCGCACCCGGTGGCCGCCGTGCTGTCGGCGCTGGGGGTGAGGCGCGGCGTTGCATAAGCGCGGAGGGTGCCCGGGGGGCGGGGACCCCCTCCCCCGCGCCGGCCGGTCCGTGGGCCAGTCTCGGGTGTCCTGGCCGGGGCGGGGCGCGGTGGCGGTGGCGACGGCAGCGGCGCCCAAGGCGCTTCCCCATTTGCGTGCAAGAGCCATGGAGGCGCTGAGGGAGTCTGTGCTGCATTTGGCCTTGCAGATGTCGACCTACAAGCGGGCCACGCTGGATGAGGAGGACCTGGTGGACTCGCTCTCCGAGGGCGACGTGTACCCCAACGGTCTGCAGGTAAGAGCTTGCCCGCCCCGGCCCTTCCCACGCTGTGGCACCCCGGGCTAAGGCCCAGACCTGGGCATGCGCACAGGTGTCCTCCCTGCCAGCTCGGGAGGGGGCCGTGCCAACCCCTCAGGCAGATAGCTCGTCCTGGGCTCGTGGGGGAAGAATGCAGAATCCTTCCTGGAGCAGGAGTGCCCACGAGTCGCTGAGTTCCTTCCACTACCCTCCCCTGATCAGCTCTGCCTGTTACCAAATCCTGTGAGCCACCTGCTTCTGGGGCCACAGCCGAGTGGGCAGAGTTGAAACACCCCCTAACCTGACCCGGTCCAGTTCCCCCTTTTCACTGAAGAGGTGGTTCCAGAGTGGCAAAAGGACTTGCCCAGGGTCACACAGCCAGTTACTGGCAAGTCTAAAACTTTCCCCGAGTTAGCATGGAAAGCCCTGTTCCTCTGGAAGCCCCTTAGTCCTGGGAAAATGGAGATGGTTGGTCACCTTATATGGTAGCCATTACCCTTCCTTCCTCTTTTCCTCCAAATACCTGAATATCCTGATGGGGAGGAACCTGTCCTCTGCCCTCTCTCCCTGCCCATTTTCAGCCTACTCAGGAACCCCAGTCCCTCTCCTTCCCAGAGTCTGCCCCTGTTTGAATCTAATATGCCCACCTGGTGGGGAGGGAGGCCTCACCATTTCCCTGCCTGGGGCAGAGCAGTGGGTGAGCCTACTTTCTGCTCTCCTCTCCTCTCCCTGCCTGGCTGGGCTGGGACAGTCCTGACCAGCTCCTCAGCCCTTGGTGGGATTTGGAGCCAGACAGGTGGGCGGAAGGGAGTTGGGAATGTCAAGGACACTCAAGGGGGCCCTAAGATGGGACTCCTGAGAAACCAGTGTAGAAGGAGGAGCAAGCCCCTTGGTCCAGGAGGACTTCTGCCAGATTGGCCAAGGGAAGCACTGGGGAGAGTATTCGGACCACCCAGTGAACTAACATTAAATCACAACTCATCCCGAGGGCTAGCTTTGGTAAGTGAAAACAGGCTGTCAGGCCTAACCCTACTCAGACATACCTCTTAGAAGCTGGAATAATAATACTTACAAACGGAAAGAGCGTTGGTTTGAGTCCCTCCTCCAGGATGTTAAATAGGCCCAGGGAGACCGGAACTCAGAACCCCCACTGCTCTACCCACTGTAAAATGGCACCCTTTACCTACATCATCAGGAGCCCTGGTGGTGCAATGGTTAAGCACTCTGCTGCTAACCGAAAGGTTGGTTGTTCAAATCCACCAGCAGCTCTGTGGAAGAAAAGACCTGGCAGTCTGCTCCCTTAAAGAATACAGCCTAGGAAATCCTATGGGGCAGTTCTACTCTGTTGTTATCAATAAGCTCGCTATGAGTTAGAATCGACTCTATGCCACATAACAACCACCACCTACATCATCTCCTTTAAGTGTCAGGACTACCCCCCGAGCTGTGGGGATTGCCTTCCCCACTTACAGGTGAAGAAACTGAAGCTCTCAGAGGGAAAATGACTTGCTTTAGGTCACAGAGCTGAAAACTAGGAGTAAGAACTCAAACCTAGGTCTGCCTAGGACCTCTTCGCTGCAGGCCCTTCTTAACAAGCTAAACCCAACAGGAAATTAGATTTCTGTGGCAGGCACTTTCCCTTCATAAATCAAAACAGAATCTAATCAGCAATCTTTTTCAGTCTCATCTTCCACAGAAATTTCTAAATATATCATCAGCACAAAAGCATTTGGAATTCACAACAAAAATAGTATGCTGTGTTATTATCATCATCATAACAACAGCCCACATGTTATATAGCCTTTTGCAGATCACAAAGTTTGTTCATCTAAGTAAGGCCACCTGGTGGAGCAGAAGGAGCCCTGTATCTGAAGCTGGGGATTTCTGATTCCCCTCATGACCTTGGGGAGCCGCTTAATTTCTTGAGCTGTGATTTGCTCATCTGTGAAATGGAGGTTAGAGAAAGTGGGTACAAAACACACCACACGGGGCCTGCTAGGATTATTGCTGTTGTTTTTATGACCTATGAGGTAAGGGTTGCTGTTCCCACATTGCAGATGATGAAGCTGAGTTTCAGAGAAAGGGACATTCCTGTGGTCACACACTAACATGTGGGTTGGAGTTCAGTGTTGGTTGCCCTACACCAAGCTGCGGAACTGGGCACCTCTGCAGCTTTTCCTGCAGGAAAAGCCAAAAAGCTTGTCCCAAGGATTTGGGCTATTTCTGCAGGTACCCAGCCTGGCTTGCCCTGACCCTTCACGACTTCCCCAAAGCAAGCTTGAACTAGCTCTCAGTTTGAACTAGCTAAGAATCAAGAACTCATGAACCTCAATTTACAAAATAGTTTTGTATTAATTTTATGCTTTTAATATATTTTTTCCTCAACATAAAAGCTTTACATGCTCATTTGTGAAAGAAAAAAAATAAAAGTCAAATATAAAAAAGGATTAAAAATAAAAACAGTAATCCTACCATCCAGAGATAACCACTTAGCATTTTTGGCACGTTTACTTCTAGTGTTTTATACATGTGTGTATATTTTTAAACATAGTTGAGCTCACTCTAAATACAAGATGTTATAGCCTGCTTTTTTCACTTAATGCCACTTTATAAGAATTTTTCTGTGTGGTTGAAAACGTTTGAAACATACTGCTGCTAAAGATCATAACACTTTATGGTACCAATATAAAAAATGTATTTGTTCAATCCACTGTGATTGGATAAATTGGCCAACTATACCTGAATTTTCTGACCAGGAGGAACCAGTCCTTTGCCCTCTCTCTTCCTGCCCCTTTTCAGCCTACTCAGGACGCCCAGTTTTTCCCTTACCCAGAGTCTGCCCCTGCGGAAATCTAATATGCATCACCACTTCCCCAGAGCAGTGAGTGAGGCTACTCTCTGCTCTCCTCTCCCTGTGGGGCTGGGCTCTAACGGTCCTGACCAGGACCTCAGCCCTGGTGGGCTTCAAACCCAGGCAGGTGGGTGGGAGGGAGTTGGGAGTCTGGGACATCCAAGGGGGCCCTGTGAAGGGGCTCTTAAGAAATACTAGGGGGGCCGTGTATGTTAGCTTTTCGGGTCATTTCCTGTGTACTGGACGCTAGAAACACAATTGTTCCCTCAATTTTAGGCTTTTTAAAATTGACCACACACCCCAAATCACTCTCCCTTAACAGGAAGCTATAAAAATAACCCGTTTGCTTTTTAAGACTTGGAAGCTCATCGGTTCCAGAAACTCCAAAGTTATCACTACCAATAACCTATCAAATGACACCTTACAATATTCATTCGAACTTGCCACTTTTATTACTGAATGCACTAGCAAACTATGTCAAATTTAGCTAGAGAAAAAACAATTTAGAGTAAGGTCTATCTATGTCTCAACCGAAAGGGTTTTTCTTCTTTCCCTTTATCTCATATTTTAGGCACAAATTACTTGCCATCCACTAAAATTAGTTACTTGTAGACCAAGCACAGAATTCAAAGCCAGACAATAGCCCTAACTTGGATCCCCAGCTCTGTCTCCCATGCGCTGTGAGACCTGAAAGCAGCTCAAGCAGTTTTCTTTGTAAAATGGGGTTAATATTATTAACCCACCTCTCAGAGCTGTCACAAAGATGAGACAATATAAGTGAAAGCATTTTGTATAGCGTACAGAAAGTGGATGTGCTTGTTACCAGGCTTATTATTGAAACCCACCATGCGTGATATCTCAGTGATGCCCTAAATAATAGCTTTTTTCTTTGAAACTTCTGCTCCACTAAACCCGGCTGCCTGACCCCTCTAACCCCCAGCACACAGCGTTTCAGCAGCTTGAAGGGAAATAACCTAAGTTGTTAGACTCCCATCATAAACTGGGGAACAGACAGCCACAACTGTTTACTAAAACCTTTGACACTCATCCAATTACTTCTAAAAAAAAAGAAAAATTTTTTAAGAAAAAGGAATGCTTAGATATGAATTCTCAGTAGTGTTTTTCTCATTTTTCTCTGCAAGCACAGGGCTGTTTCTCCAGGGTGATTTCAGGGGCAGTCCCACCTGGTACTTGAAAAAGACCTTTCTGCTTACCAGGAGGTACTTTCAGCTCCATCCACCTGTTAGAGCATTATATTCCTTGCTAAAAGTTGTTCTAGAATCGGAGATGGTCAAATCTAGGACCTCATCCAGTTTCCTGATGCCCAGAGGGGGAATGCAACAGGTAATGGTTACCAGTCGTTGGAAGAGTCAGACTTGAGGGCAGGGGACAGGTAGGGCTCAGGCAGGAGCATAGGAGGACAAGAGGACACTATAGTTTTGCCCTCAACTGGCCCCAGTTACCTCAGCCGGAAGTCCACCTCATGGAAACTTAACTGGAAGAAACTTCCCCAAATGGATACCCTCGATAGGCAGGGTGCCTTGCTGAGCAAGCTGTCACGGTCTGCCTGCCCTGAAAGGCTGACTCCGAAGCAGGCAGCCTGGTCCCCCTGCCAGCTCTCACAGTGGCCAGCCAGGCTCCTGGGCTGCAGGGGGTCGGCTCCCCGCCAAGCCCTTGGGCAAACTACTCCTGTTTGCTGCTCCATGCAGCCCGGGTCTTGGGGGTGGGGGGTGGGGTAGATCCTGGCTGTGGCTCAGGAGAAGCAGCCTCAGGGGCTGCCTCTGCCTTCCCTCCCGACCCCCTGCTCTGCCCAGCCCCCCACCCTTCTGTTGCTGGCTTGTCTCCTGGGCCCCAGGCTGTGCCCTGTCCTTGCCTGCAGAACTCGTTCTTGCTCTCAGCCTAGGTGAGCCAAACACTCACTTCTGTAACCAAATATTTATCCCTCATTAGAGTTTTGTTCCCTTGGCTGTGAAGACCCTGGGAACTCCTGGGCTGCACAGCCCGACTCCCTTTCTCTTTCTCTGTCTCTCTTTCCATTTCTCTTTCCTTCTGTCTCTCTCTTTTGAGGGCATCCTTTTCTCTGCCTCACACAATACACAGGAAATTAAACCTGCCAGGGAGTTGAGCGTCTTCAGTGATTCTCAACTCCATCCTCCAAGCATCAGCTCTGCTCCTTGGCTGATGGCCACTTCCTGGTTACCTCGCCTGAGGCTTGGGCTGCTTGCCACTAATCCTCCTACCGTCCAAGTCACAGCAGACCGGTTTCTCATGATTGACATGCCCTCATTTCCAAAAGGAGAGTGAGAAAGCACCAGCATCCTCCCCACCTGGGACCTCATCTCCCAGACTCCTCTGCACCATCCTATGAAGGAGGCCCGGCAGGTGTGACTGGGGCTCAGGGAGGCAGTTGTTAGGAAGAAGAGCCATCCTGTAACTTGAAGCCCTGGCCCCTTCATTGCTCCTGGGAATGGATAGCCTCTTCTGAAGAGGCCACTGTTCCCAGCACAGTGCCTCCAGCTGACTCCCCTCCATTTCTCCTGCCCTGGGAAGATGCCTCTGGATTCATTCTGCCCTCAGAGACAAGGGCTTATCTGAAAACCACGAGGCCCTTCGCCCAGCAGCATAAGTTGAGCAAAGCACATTGCAAAGGTTAAAAACCCTATTTTCAAATTCCACTTGCTCTTCCTGCCTGGAACCATGAATCTTTAATTTAATTCTGACTTAATTCTAATTTAATTTCACGGTGAAGACCATCTGTTTAGATTCAGCACTTAGCTTGACATCATCAAAGAGGCTCAGCTCCACACTCTGTGCCTCCGGGGGTAGCACTACCAAATGAGGATGAGGCTGCCACTTCTGGAGAGCTAGGCTGTCCCACTGTCCTCTGTCTTCTCTCATTCTCCCCCTACTTCCTGTGTTTCTTCTGGAGCTAATACTCGTACCTACTCCTAGGGATGTTGTGAGTATGAAGTAGCATGCTCAAGCAACAAAATAGAATTAACACAATGCCACAGACACCTGTTAAAGCACTCAGATGTTAACTCGTTGCCATCGAGTCTATTCCGACTCACAGAGTCCCTAAAGGACAGAGTAGAACTGCTCCGTGGGGTTTCCAAAGCTCTACTCTTTATGGAAGCAACTGCCGCATCTTTCTCCTGCAGAGCGGCTGGTGTGTTCGAACTGCCGACATTCCAGTTAGCAGACGAGCACTTAACCACTGCACCACCAGGGCTCCTCACTCCCTTTATTTCTTCTTTCTTTCTTCCGCTTTCACCTTCTTAGATACCTCCTTTTTTGTCCTTGCTTCTGGCCATCTGCTTGCTCTCTGCACCACAGCATTTCTCTGTCTAGATGAGGTGGAGTTTTCCGGTTTTGCAGCTCTGACCGACTGTGCTGCCCAGAACCTCTCTGGCTTCCTAGAACCAGCACCAGGCAGAGGGGTGCCTCTTAAACCAAGGTCTCACTACCTCTTTGCCTTGCGTGCATGCACACACACACACATACACCACCACCACCTCCCAGTAACTGAGCTATGATAATTGAGGCACTAAGGGGCCTCTAGGAAGAGGAAGGGTGAGACAGGTGACAAGTCTAAGAATAGAACAACAGCAAGGAAGAGTGAAATAAGTGTCAGCACCCCCAGGTGAGGCAGCACCTGCTTCAGATCGTCTGGGACCCCTAGATCTCCGGTGCCCAAAGTAGATTGTGTGAGATAATTGATGTCTCTGAAAAAGCACTTTGTAAGCTTTTGAGCGTGGTGAACACGTTAGCATCCTCCTAGGCTGGCTGTCTCTGCAGTAGTCCCTCACAGCCCAGAGTAGAGTACCGTGGTCAGAAGTCTTCATTTCTCACACCATTTTTAAAGGTTCTTAAGGAGTTTCAGAAGGTGGTGTCAGTCCGTCTACCTGACATTGCTGCTTTAGCATCTGAGCCTCCTGGGCCTCTGAGGGTCTGGGAACAGGGGTCAGACTGGACCTCTTCAGAAATAAGACCAGACCTCAAGTTCCTTTTCTTGGTTTCAGAGAATCCAGCCAGGCTGGACTGTTTTAGAAATGACACCAAGCCTCAAGTTCCTTTTCTTGGTTTTAGATTTAGAACCCACTGTTTCTCCCACAGAAAGTGCACATGTTCTCCTTTCTCTCGTCATCAATTCCTGGTCATTTCCTGCCCTGAAAACACTCAGTGATGAGCACACAGTGCCCTTCCCTGAAGTGGCCTGCCTCAGATTCCCAGGTACCAGACTCCATCAGGACTGTGACCTGGCTCCTGGGATCAGACACCACTTCAGTTGTTGGTGGGGCACTTTGCAGCTCAGAATCTGGGCCTCCTTGTCTCCCCTGCGGCTGCCCCCTCTCCCTGCTCCTTGGCAGGCTGGGACAGCCTCCTTAGGAGTCGCCCTGCCTCCACATTCACTCCCCTCCAGGCCTTGCTCCCTCACCTTAACCTTTCCAAAAGGCAAATCTAATCATGCCACTGTAGTCCTCCGGAAAGAGTGTAAACTTGTTAACCTGGCTTACAGCGCCCGTTAGGATCTAAGCTTTGCCTCCCTCAGTCTTTCCTTCCCCATTTACCTCGCTAGGTCCTACATACTCTTAAAGACCCAGCCCAGGTATCACTCCCTCCAGGAAGCCTTCCCTGAGTGAACCTTGCCCACCCATGTCTGTTTCTTTGTCTGTCTTACTGCTGGACTGTGAGCAGCTGAAAGTGAGGCAGTCCGTCTTCCCCTCTGTATTTCCAGTGTGGCCCTGAGTCAGTGCCATATGGTTACTGAGCCGAGCCCCATCTTCTGGAGAGCCTTCCTGTCCTGGGTCCCTGGCTTTTGTAGGAAGCACCTCTAGGAACCGAGAGGAACCCTGAGCTGGCCTCATGTGTGAGGGGCCTGGGCTGAGGGCTCTGAGTGCTGGTGGCTGGTGTATCCCGTCCTCAAGCCTGGGAGGGCCCTGCCACACTTCCTCTCATTGTGCCTCCTTTCCTGTTTAGCTAGACTGTTAGTCTGGGGGCATTTTTCCTCCCTTTAAGGACCTGTCTGAATAGAGCCGTTTCTCCTTGCATCTACCCCAACATTTCCTAAGACCTAAATCTCTGACCCACTGATAGACTCCAAAGCTGACATACTTGGGTTAAACTCCCAGCTCATTTAGCTGTGTGATGGGGACACAGCTCTCTGGACCTCAGTTTCCTCATCTGTAAAAAGAGAAAGAAGAATGCAGCCCTCATGGGATTGTGAGGGATTAATGTGCCAGGGACGTCTGTGCTCCTGGAGAGTGCCGTCAGTGTGAGCGTGGTTGTGGCATCCTCAGCCCCGGCCCTGTTGGTGTGGGGTTCCAAGGAGAGCCCAGCTTGATGCTCCCTGGATGCCTGCAAGTCCAAACATCCTGTTCTTTTTTGAACTTCTTACAGGAGAAACAGAGAAAAAAGCTGGTTTTTTTCCCTTCCGCCCATATCGGGTGACACTAGAAACGGGCCTGGCTGAATTGAGCTGCTGACTCTCTGATGTTTGGGAGCAAATCCGAGCTGCTGAGCAGGGTGGCAGATCCTTTCCTGGATTAGGGCTGAGTCCGTGGGAACTGGACCACCCCTGAGACCACAGGGTGGCCCTGATGTCTCCCCGGGGCCTGGGCCTGTGGTGGAGCCCCTTCTTCCTGAGGAGGGGGAGCCCTGGGCTCATGTTCTCCCCACCCCTCCTGCCTCCTTCCCTGCAGGTGAACTTCTGCAGCCCCCGGAATGGCCAGAGGTGCTGGGCTGCGCGAACCCAGGTGGAAAAGCGGCTGGTGGTGCTGGTGGTGCTTCTGGCGGCAGGGCTGGTGGCCTGCTTGGCAGCACTGGGCGTCCAGTACCAGACAAGTAGGTGCCTCAGCGTTGCCTTGTGGGCTTGTCTCACCGCTGTCCCTGGCTCTCTCCACTTGTCCAAGGTGGGGAAGAGGACTTCCCTGCTCATGGCAGGACTGGCCTCCAAGCCCAAGAAGAGGAGCTAGCCTGGAGGGCTCAGGTTGCTGAGATAGACCGAGACTCGGGAGGCAGGCAGTGTGGGGTGGTGTAAAGGTTTTGGAGCCAAAAGGATGTGATTTCAAATCCTGGCCCAGCAACTTATTGGCTATGTGACCTTGGACAAGTCCCTGGATCAGCCAGAGCCTGTCTGTGTCTTCTCTACTTTAAGGTGGGGGGGAAGCAGTGTGGCTTTGAGGGTTCGACATAATGTATATGACATTCCTGGTGCCTAGTACAGCTTCTTTAACCTCAGCTCTGGGTGCTATTGTTGATAGGAGGTGGGCTAATTAGACACACAGGTTGGTACTGTCTGCCATTTTTAGATCCAATAAAATGGCAATAGTGGCTTCCATTTACTGGATACTTCCCATGGTCCAAACACTACTTTACAGGTGTGATCTCATTTCCTCCTCACAGCAACCCTGCGACGTATGGTTACTTTGGGCCCCATTTTACTCCTGAGGAAGATGAGGCACTGAGACTAAGTGACCTGTTGGAGGTTACAGAGCTGGGAGAGAGGGAGGGGAGGCTGGAATTCAGCCACAGGCTCCGCCTACCTTGGTAATCCCAGTGCATCCAGGTGTGCATGCTGCTCACAGAAATGGCCTTTCATCTCTGAAAAAGCCCTGTCCTTGGAAAGCTGTCCTCTGTGACCCAGTTGCCCTTTGTGTACCTCTGTAATGGATGGATCTCTTTCACCTTGTGTACAGTCACATTGAGTGCTTGGCTCTGACCCCACTGTCAGGGCTCTGAGGCTGGTTCTCTGGACCTCTAGCCGAGTGCCTCGCACAGGCTTGATGTTCAGTAGGCATTTATAGGACTGGAAAGGGCGGGTCCCAGTTACAAATGAGAATGGGGAGTCTAGCCAACTCCAGGGTCTCCCTACTCCCTTGTACCCCAGCATCTGGCTTTCTGACTGCAGATGGCCCACCTGGTTGAGGGGCCTCTACAGGCTTTGCTCAGCATCCCACCCCACTGACTTGCCCCTTCAAAGAGACCACGAGCCTCCACAGGATCGGGGAATTTCTCCCCCAGATTTGGTTGAGCACTTCCCCACTGTGAAGTTGCTGGCATGCATGGGTGGCCCTGCTGGACTGGGATGGGGAAGAGCCCAGGGACTTCATTTGAGTCATCTGTGCCTCCCTCTTGGCTCAAATACAGAGTCATTCATTTATTCATTCATTCCACAAACATTTAGTGAGTGCTTACTCTGTGCCAGGCACTGGGCTAACGATGTAGGTTGTTGTTGTTGTTATATGCTGTCAAGTCGGTTCTGACTCATAGCAACCCCATGTACTACAGAACGAAACACTGCCCGGTCCCGCGCCGTGCTCACGATCATTGCCACACTTGAGCCCATTGTTGCAGCCACTGTGTCAGTCCATCTCGTTGAGGGTCTTCCTCTTTTTCACTGACCCTCTGCTTTACCAAGCATGATGTCCTTTTCTAGGGACTGATCCCTCCTGATAACCTGTCCAAAGTATGGCAGTCTTGCCATCCTTGCTTCTAGGGAGAATTCTGGTTGTACTTCTTCCAAGACAGATGTGTTCATTCTTTCGGCAGTCCATGGTATATTCAATATTCTTTGTCCACACCACAACTTAAAGGTGTCAATTCTTCGGTCTTCCTTAATCATTGTCCAGCTTTCACATGCATATGATGTGATTGAAAACACCATGGCTTGGGTCAGGCGCACCTTAGTCTGAGCACAGTTAAGTGTTCTGGAATTCCCATTCTTTGCAGTGTTATCCATAATTTGTTATGATCCACAGTTGAATCTTTGCTTTTCACCACTTTAAAGAGGTCTTTTGCAGCAGATTTGCCCAATGCAATGAGTCTCTTGATTTCTTGACTGCTGCTTGCATTGGTGTTGATTGTGGATCCAAGCAAAATGAAATCCTTGACAACTTCAATCTTTTCTCTATTTATCATGATGTTGCTTGTTGGTCCAGTTGTGAGGATTTTTGTTTTCTTTATGTTGAGGTGTAATCCAGATTGAAGGCTGTGGTCTTTGATCTTCATCAGTAAGTGCTTCAAGTCCTCTTCCCTTTCAGCAAGCAAGGTTGTGTCGTCTGCATAACGCAGGTTGTTGATGAGTCTTTCTCCAATTCTGATGCCCTGTTCTTCTTCCTATAGTCCAGCTTCTCGGATTATTTGCTCAGCATACAGACTGAATAGGTATGGTGAAAGGATACAACTGTGATGCACACCTTTCCTGACTTTAAACCACTCAGTGTCCTCTTGTTCTGTTCAAACAGCTGCCTCTTGATCTATGTATGGGTTCCTCATCAGCACAATTAAGTGTTCTGGAATTCCCGTTCTTTGCAATGTTATCCATAATTTGTTATGATCCACAGTTGAATGCCTTTGCATAGTCAATAAAACACAGGTAAACATATTTCTGGTATTCTCTGCCTTCAACCAGGATCCATCTGACATCAGCAATGATATCCCTGGCAGTTCCCTGTCAACATACTGCTGCAGCCACTTTTGAATGATCTTCAGCAAAATTTTACTTACGTGTAATATTAATGATATTGTTCGATAAGTTCCACATTCGGTTGGATCACCTTTCTTGGGAATAGGCATAAATATGGACCTCTTCCAGTCAATTGGCCAAGTAGTTGTCTTACAAATTTCTTGGCATAGACGAGCGTGCACTTCAGCACCGCATCCGTTTGTTGAAACATCTCAGTTGATATTCCGCCAATTCCTGGAGCCTTATTGTTTGCCAGTGCCTTCAGTGCAGCTTGGACTTCTTCCTTCAGTACCATCAGTCTCTGATCATATGCTGCCTCTTGAAATGGTTGAACGTCGACCAATTCTTTTTGATATAATGACTGTGTATTCCTTCCATCTTCTTTTGATGCTTCCTGCATCGTTTAATATTTTCCCCATAGAATCCTTCACTACTGACACTTGAGGCTTGAATTTTTTCTTCAGTTCTTTCAGCTTGAGAAATGCCGAGTGTGTTCCTCCCTTTTGGTTTTCTATCTCCAGGTCTTTGCACATGTCATTATAATACTTTACTTTGTCTTCTTGAGACGCCCTTTGAAATCTTCTGTTCAGCTCTTTTACTTCATTATTTCTTCCTTTTGCTTTAGCTACTCGATGTTCAAGAGCAAGTTTCAGAGTCTCTTCTGACATCCATTTTGGTCTTTTCTTTCTTTCCTGTCTTTTTTAATGACCTCTTGCTTTCTTCATGTGTGATGTCCTTGATGTCATTCCACAACTCATCTGGTCTTCAGTCATTAGTATTTAGCGTGTCAAATCTATTCTTGAGATGGTCTCTAAATTCAGGTGGGATATACTCAAGGTCATACTTTGGCTGTCACGGACTTGTTCTAATTTTCTTCAGTTTCATCTTGAACTTGCATAAGAGCAATTGATGGTCTGTTCCGCAACCAGCCCTCGGCCTTGTTCTGATTGATGATATTGAGCTTTTCCATCATCTCTATCCACGATGTAGTCTATTTGATTTCTGTGTATTCCATCTGGCAAGGTCCATGTGTATAGTCGCAATTTATGTTGTTGAAAAAAGATATTTGCAACGAAGAAGTCGTTGGTCTTGCAAAATTCTATCATGATCTCCAGCATCGGTTCTATCACCAAGGCCATATTTTCCAACTACCGATCCTTCTTCTTTGTTTCCAACTTTCGCATTCCAATTACCAGTAATTATCAACGCATCCTGATTACATGTTCGATCAATTTCAGACTATAGAAGCTGGTAGAAATCTTCAGTTTCTTCGTCTTTGGCCTTAGTGGTTGGTATGTAAATTTGAATAATAGTCGTATTAACCGGCCTTCCTTGTAGGCATTTGGATATTATCCTATCACTGACAGCGTTGTACTTCAGGGTAGATATTGAAATGTTCTTTTCGATGATGAGTGCAATGCCGTTCCTCCTCAAGTTGTCATTCCCGGCATAGTAGACCATGTGATTGTCTGATTCAAAATGGCCAATACCAGTCCATTTCAACTCACTAATACCTAGGATATTGTTATTTATGCAGTCTTTTTTTTTTTTTTTACCACTTCCAATTTTCCTAGATTCATATTTTGTACATTGCACGTTCTGATTATTAATGTGTGTTTGCAGCTGTTTCTTCTCATTTTGAGTCATGCCACATCAGCAAATGAAGGTCCCGAAAGCTTGACTCCATCCACGTCATTAAGGTTGACTCTACTTTGAGAAGGCAGCTCTTCCCCAGTCATCTTTTGAGTGCCTTCCAACCCGAGGGGCTCATCTTCCAGCACTATGTCAGACAGTGTTCCCCTGCTATTCATAAGGTTTTCACTGGCTAATTCTTTTCAGAAGTAGACTGCCAGGTCCTTCTTCCTAGTCCATCTTAGTCTGGAAGCTCAGCTGAAACCTGTCTGCCATGGGTGACCCTGCTGGTATCTGAATACTGGTGGCATAGCTTCCAGCATCACAGCAACACGCAAGCCCCCACAGTATGACAAACTGAGAGACACATAGTATGTAAGTGGTGCTTAAGAAACAATTGTTTGATTATTTAACTATTTAGGTTTGTAGTTTTGTTTTTGTTTTTTGTTTTTTTTTTACCAAATGTACCTTGTACTGTGCCTAGCCTAGCAGATACTTAATGCATATTTGATTAATTAATTAATGGTTTCCAGCCCTTAGCCATATGTGCTTGGCCTAATGCCTGCATATCATAAGTATGCCGATAATTTGCAAAACGAATGATTGAACAAACAGAGGAACTAGGAGGAGGATTAGGCCTAGGGCAGCCTTTCTTTGTTGATCACCCTCATCCTAAATCAGCTTCAGTTCAGAACACCCTGTCTGCCAGTCTGGACCCTGGCCAGCACCCTCTGCCCAGTTCTCGGCCCTGTGTGTGGGAGCAGACCAGACTCCAGCAGCCAATGTTGCCTCTGGATGTTCCCAAGATATTTCTTTACCAGAAACCAGCAGGGAGCCCCTGAGGGCCAGCTCCTGGTGATCAGTCCCAAAACACATCTGCTGTTATTCCCAGGTGGGACCCACAAAGGAGAAGTCCTGTTTCCATCTCTGTCCCAGCTCAGAGCTGAGGAAGGGTTTTCCCCAGGCCCAGAATTGGGTGAGAGGGACATCCCTTCTCGCAGGGGTGGAGCCAGGTAAGGGATCAGGAGACCCCTGAGCCAACCCATATGATCTCATGAGCTGCAGTGGCCTGGGAAACAGTAGCCACCCCAGATATCAACAGCCACCTCGTTACCCAGCAGCAGGGGCTGGCGTTGGCCGCATCTGAGCAAATACTAGGCAAAGCAAATCCTCTGATGATTCTGAAAGACACACCTATAAGGTACATCTGAATAACACTTGAGTACATATTTATCCCCCTTGCTGCTGCACCCTCCTTTACAAATACTGCAGGTACTTTGCAAACAGCAGCAGGAAAACAATGAACAGGTTCTCCCAGAAAATCCTCTAAAGTGTCTTACAGAGTGTCAAGGCCAGTTGCTTCCAGACAAGTGTCTGTGAATTAGATCTGGGACCTGTCTCAGCCTTCTCAACTGATCACACCTGGCCTGAAGGAAAGAAATATTTTTTGCCTCCAAGGGTGGTGACCAAGTGTTGGACAAAGCTCTTTCATTCATTGACTCATAATTCAATCATGTATTCATTCAATAAACATGTTGAACAACTGCGAGGTGCCAAGTACAATGCTGGACAAAGGAAATATAAAAGCAAGTAAGACACTATCCCTACCCTCAAGTTCACAGTCTAGTAGGGGAGGTAGACAGGTGGATAACCATCAAGTACTGCATAGTCTGTGCTGGGATAGTGGATATCAGACAGCCAAGGGGCACAGAAGAGGGCTGACTAGCCCAGCTGGGGGTCTGGGAAGTTTTCCCTAAGGAGATGGAACTTGAGCCAAATTTTGAAGGCATTGACCTTGACCTTAGTTGAGGAAGACCTGGAAACCATTAGTTAATCAGATATGCATTAGCACCTGCTGAGCCAGGCATATTTGGTAAGGGATCTACAAACCATTAAATAGTCAGTTAGTTAAATAATCAAATAATTTCATTTCTAAGCTTCACCTAGGTACCTAGCCCAGAGTTCCTGGCTGATGCAAACAGTTAGTGAGCTCGACTGCTAAACAAAAGTTTGGAAGTTGGAGTCCACCCAGAGGTGTTTTGGGAGAAAGACCTGGCCATCTACTTCTGAAAAATCAGCCATTGAAAACTCTGTGGAGCACAGTTCTACTCTGACACACACGGGGCTGCCATGAGTTGAAGTCAACTTGGCAGTAATTGATTTTTTTAGGTGCCTAGCCCAGTGCCTGGCAGCGTAGGTGCTCAATAAAGAACTCAGACCTCTGAGATGGCTTCCTTGGGACTGGCCTATTTTGTTTTTAAACCCAAGTCCCCTTATGATAACCACAAAAACCTTATTCTTGCTCTCTTGTGCACACATGCACACACATACACATGGATTCTGATGTGCCACACTCCCTGAAAATCATTCTCTTCTCGTCTTTCTTCTGGGTAGTCCCATCAGCTGAAATTTTGTCAAGCTATACTTCCTGTATTTGTTGTATAAAAACAATAGGTATTCTTTTTCCTTTCCAAATACGAAATTATATCATAATAGTGAATAGGCTTTTTCAAACTACACAGACATCCTCTTCTCCCCCAACCCGGTAAAGATTCTGGTACATCCCCTAGTTGGGAAGGGGAAAAACAATTCCAATTAAGATGATCTGATCTAGAGATATTTAAAATGGGAGTCATATTCCCCCACCATTTTCTCTCTCTATTGTCATACCTTACCCAAAACCAGACCTGTTGTTTTCAAGTTGATTCTGACTTACAGCAACCCTGCAGGACACAGTAGAACTGCCCCATAGGGTTTCCAAGGAGCAGCTGGTGGATTCGAACTGCCAGTCTTTTGGTTAGCAGCCATAACACACCGTAGCTCTTAACCACTGCGCCACTAGAGCTCCAGTGTCATATCTTATATATATTGAGCTTGTATATATAGCCCAATATTTTTTAAAATAATATTTTATTGGGTTTTTGGTGAAAGTTTACACAGCCAGTTAGGTTCCCATTTGACAATTTCCACACAAATTGTTCAGTTCAGTGACATTAGTTACATTTATCACAGTGTATCAACATTCTATTTAATTGTGTTTTTTTTCCCTTTCCAGTACTCTAGTTTCCCTATTCCCTTATCTTCTCATCTTTGGTTTTGCGTAATTGCTGACCTTTTGATCTCATACTGATGGTTTTTAAGTAGGGTACCAATCTTACTGGTAATGTCCTTTATTTTGTGTGCCACTCTGCTATTTCGCTAAAAGCTTTAATATCAGGGGATAGGCTGAGTTCTAGGTTTAAAGAGTATCTCAGGGTGATAGTCTCAGGGAGTCCTCTGTTCTCTACTGTTCCAGTTTGTCTGGCTTTTTTTTTTTTTTTTCTTTTAAATAAGAATTTGAGTTCTGCTCCACATTTTTCTCCCATTCTGTCTGGGATTGTCTCTTGTGACCCTGGTCAGAAGGGTCAGTGGTGGTAGCCTGGCACCATCTAGTTCTTCTGGTCTCGGGTAGATGACATTATGGCTTGTGTAGATTTAATTTCTTCTCTGAGCTTATGGTTACCTTCTTACTATTTTGCCTCTGGCAAGTAGAGACTCATAATTGTGAATAATTTTTTAATTGTATAGTTATCTCAAAACAAATATTTACCTCAAAATCCAGAAACCCTGATTTTCCACTGTTGTGCAGCTCCTCTGAGCCCAAAGTCAGCCTGAAGGACCTTGTGTTTGTCATCAGGTGTTAATAAGCCCACTAGTTAACCACACAAGATTGGCTGGGTTATGTTTTCTGGGTAAGGTGAAGACTGCTCCTGCCAGTCCTTGCATTCTGTTCTGCTCTCTAAAGATTGGCCTGGGAATACCTATTGTTTTTATACAACAAACTACAGGTAATAAAGCTTGACAAAGTTTCAGCTGATGGACTATCCAGAAGAAAGATTAGAAGAGAGTGATTTTCAGGGAGAGGGGCACCTCAGAATCTGAGTGTGCGTGCATGTGTGGGTGTGTGTGCACACACACAAGAAAGAGAGAGAAGGAGGATAAGGTTTTTGTGATTATCATCAGACCCTAAGACTTGACGGTGTTGAGGCCCAATCCCCAACCATTCAGCCCCTCCAGACCAGGGGAAGTGGGTAGGCACTCAGGAAGACAAGGACAGTGAAGGGAAAGGGATCGGGCACACTGGCCCCAAACCTCTAGCGTTTCTGCAGTCACTTCTGCCTGAATCTCTATCCAATAGGACATGAAGAGCCAGAGGGGAGGTCACATGTTAGGAATGCCAGCCACCATTCACTGAGTCTCAGCTCTCATCTCTCAGATATTGTCTTAGTCATCTAGTACTGCTATAACAGAAATACCACAAGTGGATAGCTTTAACAAAGAGAAATTTATTCCTTCACAGTCAGGTAGGCTAAAAGTCCAAATTCAGGGCGTCAGCTCCAGGGGAAGGCTTTCTCTCTCATCAATGTTCCCCCAGACTAGGAGCTTCTCTGCGCAGGGACCCCGGGTCCAAAGGACGTGCTCTGCTCCCAGCACTGCTTTCTTGATGGTATGAGGTCCCCCTGTCTCTCTCCTCATTTCTCTCTTTCATATCTCAAGAGACTGCCTCAGGACACAATCCAATCTTGTAGATGGAGTCCTGCCTTACTAACACAACTGCCACCCATCCTCCCTGATTAACATCATAGAGGCAGAATTTACAACTATAGGAAAATCACACAATACCAGGAATCATAGCCCAGCCAAATTAATACACACATTTTTTGGGGAACATAATTCAATCCATGACAGATATGAAATTAGTTCATCCTCATAGCAGCCCTGTGAAGTGGGCCCTACTCTTCTTCCTATTTTCTAGATAGAGAAACCGAGGCTCAGAGAGATTAGTTCACTCACGTAAGGCCCCACAGCAGGAAGCAGAAACCTGGGATTTGAACCCAGGTCTAACAGCCTCCCTGCCTCCCTGCACTGTGGGGACATCAAACTTGCCAGTCAGGCCACACCAGCATCTTTGTGACTGGGAACTGGGAAAGAGGTGATGGGAAAGCAGACCACAGCACTGGAATTGACCCACCTGGATTCAGACCTTAACTCTCCCGTTCAACCTTGTGACTTTATTCTGTTCACTCTCTCAGAGCCTCCATTTCCTCATCTATACGTGGGGCTATCACACCTATATCTGCCACCTGTTGTGACGCTTAAATGAGATCATGACTCTGTGTGAAGTGTCTGGCACACTCAGCATTCAGTAAACTGTCCCTATTGTCTGCAGCCCAGCTTGTGTCAACAAATTATTAGACCGCGTCTGTGTTCTTAGCGCAAGCCTGGGTCTTCATCCCTGTCTCTTGCAGTCAGATTCGACTTACCCCTCTCGTCGGGCCACTCCTGAGGCTGCCCACGGTCTGATTTAGTTTCTTTGCTAGAGCTCACCCACTACAGGTCCTCACGTGCCTTGAGGCAGAGGTCTGGCCTCTTCCTTTCCTCTGGCCTTCAGACAGCCCTCACCACCGCTGTCCTGCGCCCTGTAAGAGCCTGCTCTGAAGAAGCTGCTTTCTCTGCTCATTTGTGTTTTGGAGGCACATGTAGGATTTGACAGTCCTCTCCACTGCCCAACTGTACCAACTACTGTCCCTGCTTACTCTGGCATCTGGGAGGTGGGGCTGCCCTGCCTCCTGACAATGTGGGGCAGTTATCACAGGAGAACACAGCAGGTGCTCAAAAGGTACTCTTACCCGGCCCAGAGTGGGAAGGACGTGGTGTACTAGAGAAAGAGCAGGGCTCACCTCCCAGATTGGCCATTGAGCATGGTTCTTAGCCTCTCTAGGCCTTAATTTCCTCAAGTATAAAAATGGCCATAAGTAAAATGACCTCTTAGGATTGTTTTGGTTTTGTTTTTTGAGGATTCAGTGAGGTAACTCTCCTGCCGATGAATGATTGTTCATAATTCCTAACTCCTATTCTTAACTGTTTTTTCTTCTTCCTGAGTCCTGGCACCATCTTGTCTGCAAGTAGCAAATAGTTTATGTTTGTAGAATGAAGGACAGTCTCCTACTGTTGTCTTTTGACTTTTCTTATATAATGTTTGTGTCCCCAACTAAATTATTAGCTCTTAAAGGAAAGGACTATGCCTTTTATAACCCCAACACACACACACACACACACACACACACACACACACGCACACACACACCCCACGCGCACACACACCCCATACCCAGCAAAGAACGTGGAAGATACTCAATACTTACTTTGTTGAATAAATGAATGCATGAATGAGTGAATAAATTTGTTGAATGCCAGGAGCAAAATTTTAAAAATCAGTGAATATTTGTGGAAGTAAGGGAGGGAGGGAGGATGGACTAAGAGAAACACTTTGGTTCTGGGTACTTTTTAAAGCTATAGAGAGGATTGTAGGCAAGTACAATCAGGAATAAATATATCAGAAATAAAACAGATTCCTGATTTTACGAGCCAGGAGATCGTAAATCTGTTGAAATCATTTCTCTGTAAGGGCCTAGAGATCATCCAGTGGCAAATCTTTGGTCAGGGCCGGTTGGAACGTGTCATCCCTGGTCCCAGGCCAACTGTACTGGGCTCCCCCAGACTCCTCCCTACTTACAGGCCTCTTGTCCTGGCAGGAGCTCCCCCAGTATGCCTGAGCGAGGCCTGCATCTCGGTGACCAGCTCCATCTTAAGCTCCATGGACCCCACGGTGGACCCCTGCCAAGACTTTTTCAGCTATGCCTGCGGTGGCTGGATCAAAGCCAATCCTGTGCCGGACGGCCACTCGCGCTGGGGGACCTTCAGCAACCTCTGGGAACACAACCAAGCCATCATCAAGCACCTCCTTGGTAAGCACCCAGCAGGGGAATGGGAGAATGGGCGCAGAAGGGGCTGTCAGCCGGGCCCACGCAGCCAAGCTCAGTGAAAGAAGGAGTTTGGCAGAATGGGAAGGCCATAGGCTTTGGAGTAGGTGGAACTGGTCAGAATATCTGCCTTGTCATTTACAGTGTGATCCTAGGTAAGCTGTTACCTCTGAGCCTCAGTTTCTTCATCTGTAATACCCAAACTGCAGAGTTTTGAGAGGTATCAAAAAAACAAAACAAAACCCATTGCCATCAAGTTGAATTCTGACTCATAGTGACCCTACAGGACAGAGTAGAACTGCCTGCCCCATAGGGTTTCCAAGGCTATAATGTTTATGGAAGAAAACTGCCACATCTTTCTCCCACAGAGCAGCTGGTGGGTTCGAACAGTTACCAGTATTTAATTCCAGAACATTTTCATTATTCAAGAAAGAAACCCTGTGTCCGTTGGCAGTCACTCCCCATTCCCCGCTTCTCCCAGCCCCAGCAACCACTAATCTACCTTCTGTCTCTATACATTTGCCTATTCGGAACATTTCATATAAATGTAATTGTACAATATATGGGCTTTTGTGACTGGCTTATTTCATTTAGTAAGATGTTTTCAAGGTTCATCATGTTGTAGCATGTATCAGTACTTTATTCCTTTTTATTGCTGAATTCCCTTATATGGATATACAGCATTTTATTTGTCCATTCATCAGTTGATGGACATTTGGAGTTGTTTCCACCTTTTGGCTATTATGAATAATGCTGCTATGAGCATTCATGTACAAATTTTTGTGTGGATGTATGTTTTCAGTTCTCTTGGGTATATGCCTAGGAGTGGAATTGTTGGGTCATATGCTAACTCTATGTTTAACATTTTGAGGAACTGCCAAACTGTTTTCCAAAGCAGCTGTACCATTTTACATTCTGAACAGCCATATATGAAGGTTCAGTTTCTCCACAACACTTGTTATTATCTGAATTTTTTATTATAGCCATCCAGGTGGGTATGAAGTGATATCTCATTGTGGTTTTTGTTCTATTTCATTTCTCTCTTTTTTTGGAGAAGACAAATTTACATTTGTTGAACAACTGCTGTATGCCAGATATAGTACTGAGTTTTTTCTTCCCATCAATGACAGGTAGTAAGTACACAAGCAAAGCTTTAACCTGAAGATAATTGGCTGTCTTTGGATTTGATTCGTAAAGCTATAGTGATGTAGCTAATCCCAGTCTGCAACTTAGGTTTCTTTTTTTATTTTTTACATTTTTGGTGAAAATATGTACAGCAAAACATATACCCATTCAATGATTGTTCCATTACAGTGCATTGACAGTGGGTACATACTTTACATTGTGTCACCATTTTCCCTGTCTCTGCCCATATTGTTTCACCTCCATTAACTTAAACTCTCTGCCCCTTAAAGTTCTCATCTGTGTTTTAGAGTTACTGTTGACCGTTTGATCTCATATAGGTAATTCTTTTAAAAAGCACAATTCTCAAGGCACATCTTCCTTATTAAATGAGTTAAACTGTTGTTTAGTTTAAAGATGACTTCATGAGTACAGCTTAGTTTTGACTAGTATTGGCTGTGGTTTTAGAAAGTCGTAGGCAAAAAGAATCGAGGCTGAGCACACTCGATCCAATTTTAAAGTTGTGATCCAACAAAAGTTATAACAGTTCCTTGGAGAGCTGGTTCATGAAGACAGAAATCTTCTTTGGCCTCCTGGTGATAAGGCTTGTATGATAAGCCATCTAACCAAAGTGTTTCTCTGTGCATCTTGTTAGGCCTTCGGCCCCTCTAGCTGACCTTAGCATTGGTGGCTTTATCCCCATTTTAGAATCCCAGGTCTCCTTGTTTGCAGCTCTGCCCCTGGCTAATGTTTGTTGAATTATCGGCTGCCGGGTTGGGTCCTCTCTGACATGGCATCACAATGCCCCACACTGTAACATGGAGAGGTCCTCACTTGAACCTCTTAGTACTGGAACTTTCATCATCTCTCTTTCCTGCTGGCCCCTGCCCCATCCTGGGGCCCTAAAAGCTGGAAGAGGCCAGATCATGACAGCCAGTCAATTAATCTACTGATGGTAACACAGATTTGACAATTGCTTACCACACTGAGTTTTTTAAAAGCCCTTAAGATACTCAAAAATAGATGAAATAGAAGAAGCCCCTTAGAAGGGGATAAATCTTCTCAAAAGGACAGAAACCTTCCCATGAGATAGGAAAAGATGAGAATTTGACAACTATGTATGTAAGGCAACTGCATCTTTTAGATGAAAGTGGCAATAAGCAAACCCGGTTAAGGAGACCTTTCCTTTCTTTCCCACCCCAGCCCCAGGGGGCATGGCTGCTACCGGATGACACCCACCCAGGCAGGAGTCCTTGGCAGCAGCCAAAGCAGCAATAGCCTCCTGCTCGTCCCCTGGAGGATCAAAGCAGGGTGGTATATGGGGGTGGGTTGAAGGAACTCTCTGTTAGAAACAGGACAGCCCAGCCTGAGCTGTCTCCCTCCCTGCTTTGTCCTACCAAAGGCGTCTTTGAAAGAGAACATAGCCTTTGTTTCAGAACTAGATGCTTAAAAAGCAAGTATGTCTGTCGTAATGAGACCCAAACTCAGAGATGGTCCTTCCCTAGTGCCCAAAGACCCAGCTGGGAGCTTGGTGGGGACCATCAACAGAAGCGGGGGAATATTACAGGTAATATAACAAGATGGGCTAGAACCCTTGCTTCAGAGTCACAAGGACCTGAATCAAATCCTGGCTCAGCCACTTACTGGCTGTATGATCTTGGGTCGGTTACATAACCTCTGTGGGCTTGTTTTCTCATCAGTAAAATAAGATCCATGCCTCTTTCTTAGGGTTGTGAGAATTAAATGATCAAGTGCATTTAAAGTGCTTTGCACAGGCCTGGCATGTTATGGTGGCTGCTGTTTACATTGATGTTTGTTGAGTGCCCACTGTGTGCCCACTGTACCAAGCTCTTTATATCCATTGCATCCTTCATCCTCACCCCAACCCGGGGACTTAGGAATTGTTGCCCCATTTTGTAGATGAAGAAACTGAGGCTCAGAAAAGTTAAGTAACTTTGCCAAGGACACATCACCAGTTCAGAATGGAGAAGGGCTCAAGCTCTGGGGGGAAGCTACCACCAAGAGAGAATAGGACAAGAAAAGTGGCCAAGCCCTCTGACTTCTCAGTTAGGCCCAGAACTGACCCTTGTATATTGGGAGCTGCCCGTGTATCTGCCCATGTGCTCTGATCCTGCTGGTTCTGGGGCTGTTTCTTATCAGGAGGACCTTGGGCTTGTCAGGGCTGAGTCTATACCCCCTGCACCCCCTCCCAAGGTGACAGGGCTCATGAGGAGTAGATACCAGTTCTGGGCTCTGGCCTTATATTTCCCCTGTCCCTGAGGGTCAGGTCGTGGGTGGGGGACTGCACTGAGCTGGGCACAGAACAGCCAGAACCATGCATTCAAGGGCCAGGGTCTGGTGGTATCTGGAGGCCAGACTACAGCATTTTGAAGTCAGGAGGCTCTGACTGCTAGCTTGGCTGCTTATCAGCTATGCAGCCTTGGGCGAGTGAGCTGGCTTCTCTCCAGTAGTGTCCTTATCTGTAAAATGGGATAGTGCATAATGCATGAAGTTACTGTCAGTATTGAATCACATGGGGTAGGAGGAAGTGCACAGTACAGAGCCTGGCACGCAGGGAGTGCAGTAAGTCAGCGCCACCTGGGTGGTGGTAGATGAGCTCCAGCCTGGACTCCTCCAGCAGGGCTCTGTGACTGCAGAGAGGCACCCGCCTCTCAGGGCCTCATCTCCTCACCTGTAAGGTGGGAATTCAAGACACTGGAGAGATGTTCTGAGGATTCATCGAGGGGCCAATGAAAAGAGCATATATTGCTTTTTGTGAATATTTTATTTCTTACAGAAACACTGATGTGGGCCCAGTTACCAGGGAAGGGGGTACAGGGCATTCCTGTGACGTGCTGGGTTGTTTCTTGTATTATTTCATTAAATTCTCATGGTAAACCCATAGAGTAGGTTGTATGTGCCCATTTTACAGATGAGACTCACAAAGCTACTTGCCTGAGATCACTAAGCTAGGAAGTGGTGGAGCTGGGATTCAGACCCAGGGCTGTGGGTTCTCAAAACCTGTGCTCTTCACACTACAGGGCAAGTTGGCACAACTGGACTAAACCAAAGCTAAGAAGTTTCCTGGATACAGTCAAACAGTTTGAGGGACAGAGTAGCAGGGGTAGGGGTCTGGGGACCATGCTTTCATGGGACATCTAGGTCAATTGGCATAACAAAGCTTATTAAGAAAATGTTCTGCATCCTACTTTGGTAGTGGTGTCTGGGGTCTTGAAAGCTTGCAAGTGGCCATCTAAGATGCATTAATTGGTCCCAACTACCTGGAGTAAAGGAGAATGAAGAACACCAAAGACACACGGAAAGTAGTAGCCCAACAGACAGAAAGGGCCACATAAACCAGAGACTTCATCAGCCCGAGACCAGAAGAACTAGATGGTGCCTGGCTACCACCAGTGATTGCCCTCACAGAAAACAACAGAGAGTCCCAGATGGAGCAGGAGAAAGGTGGGGTGCAGAACTCAAATCTAGTAAGAAGGCCAGACTTAATGGTCTGACTGAGACTGAGGAACCCTGGAAAGCATGGCCCCTGGATTCTCTATCAGCCCAGAACTAAAACAATTTCCGAGGCCAACTCTTCAGACAGGGATTGGACTGGACTGTGGGACATAAAGTGATACTCATGAGGAGTGTGCCTCTTAGCTCAAGTAGATACAAGAGACTAAATGGACAGCTTCTGTCCGGAGGTGAGATGGGAAGGCAGAGAGGGTTAGGAGCTGGTTGAATGGACATGGGGAATTAGGGGTGGAAAGGAGGAATGTGCTGTCACAGTATGGGGAGAACAATTAGGGTCACATAACAATGTATATATAAATTTTTGCGTGGGAAAGAATTAAAAAATAAAAAAAGCAAAAAGCTAAGGGAAGAATGAATTTCAAGAAGGGGAGAGGGGCCAATAGCATGAAACTTTGGAGAAGCCAATTAAGGATAAGAACTGAAGATGCTCACTAAGTAGAGGACCACTGCTTATCTTGGCGAGAGCTGTTTCAATGGAATGATGAGACTCGAGGTTAGAGTACTGCATGCCTATTTACAATAACGAAAGATGGAAACCACCGATGTCCAGTAATGAAGGGCTATTAAATTACAGTCAGTCAACTTAATTGGCCTATCAAGGCATAATCTAAAATTATAATAAGGAAGTCTATATAGGTCTTGAAGTTTTACCCCTATATTTTTGTCTGAGAGTTGAACGGTTTTAGTTCTTATGTTTAAGTCGTGAATCCATTTTGAGTTCATTTTCATATATGGTGTGAGGTATGGGCCCAACTTCATCCTTTTGCAAGTGGAGATCCTGTTGTCCCAGCACCATTTATTGAAAGATCACTCTTTCCTCACTGAATGGACTAGACACCACTGTGAAAAATCAACTGCCTGATTGTGCATATGGAAATTGTTGAGATGGAGTGTATTTTATGTATATTTTCACCACAATAAAAAAAGGAAAACAAAACAACAACAAAAAAAAAACCTGTGCTCTTTTCACCTGACTCTACTGAGTCAGGTTCACCACGTAGAGGCCACAGTCGGCACTGCTGAGGAGAACGGCCAAGAGGCATAGGTCACCAACCTCCTTTCCCCAGTGGCCACTTGGCTGAGCTGCCCAGGCCCAATGACCACAGTAGCTGGAGTCACCCCAGGAGCTTCCCCAGAAGGCACACCTCAGGGTCCCCTTGCCCCAAGCTCACTGCTGGTAACTAATCTAGAAATGGCCCCTCTCCTGTATACCTGGAAACCCCTAAGGGTCAGGAGACAGGTGAGTGGGCGACAGAAATGCAGGCATGTGGGCCAGCACATTCTTAGGCTTAAGGCCAGACTGGTTTCAGCTTCCCTGAGACAAAGGGGGCGGCCACAGGCCTCAGAAGGGAGCTAGAGCTGACGGGTACAGCCAGGGGTACACAGGCTGCTCTAAGCTAGCCTGGGGGCGGGCTTCTCAAGGTAGAGGAAGGAGAGGGGACACTCGGAATGCCGGTGAGGACTGTGTTGGCTGGCCAGGCAGCCACTTGCTGGATGACCTTGGACGAGCCCTTTTCTGGATGTGAATCTTTGTTCCTTCTAGTCCCCTCAAAGGAAATCTAGGCAGATCTGGAGCAGGTGGACTGAACTAGGCCAGGTGCCACTGTGGTGTATCTTTGCAGCCAGCTGGCTGGGGGTGGGGGGAGATGACCTCAGCTACGCGAGACACAGCCACTTCACACTCACGCTCTGCCACTCACACTCTGCCACTCACCCAAGCAGCCAGCTTGGGCTGTTCTTCTGGGAGACAAGAGTGTGGCCTCCCTTCATTAGGGGAAGGGGCCCTGGAACTATAGCCAGACCATTGCCCTGTAGACTTAACCTGGCCTTAGCCTTTCCAGCCTCTGTGCTTTTAGAGTGCCCACTCTACCCTCATGAGGCATTGGTGGTTCAGTGGTAGAATTCTCACCTTCCATGCAGGAGACCTGCATTCAATTCCTGGACAGTGCACTTCATGCACAGACACCACCCACTTGTCAGTGAAAATTTGTGTGTTGCTGTGTGTTGAACAGGTTTAAACAGAGAGTCCACACTGAGACAGACTAGGAAGAAAGGCCTGGCAATCTACGTCCAAAAATGAGCCAGTGAAAACCCTATGGGTCACAATGGTACAATTCACAGCCAACCATGACGCAGGACTGGGCAGCATTTTGTTCTGTTGTGCATGAGGTCACCATGAGTTGGGGACTGACACAAAGGCAACTAACAACAACTCTGCCCTCTTCCAATCCTTCAAGACTTAGCTCAAAACCCTCTTCCTCTGTTAATGCCTTCCATGGTTACCAAAGGATCTCTCTGGGCTTGAGCTACAATTACATTCTGTGTGCCTATCAAATTTACTTTACTATATTTTACACTATAAGATTAGTTGAGGCTTGTTGTAACAATTCAAGCAACACAGATTCCATAAAGGAAAAGGTAGTGTTCTCCCTTCCTTCTACCCTCAAACCAAACTCCCTGAGAAAAAGACAAAATCATTCTAAAAGCATTAAATCTGTCTATGTCAGTGATGTGGTAATTAATCGTGTCGCCCTGGGGCATCTCTTGGATTTTTGTTTTGATCTGTTTTTCCAGCCTTTTCTGTCCAATTTTATTAGTTTCCTCTCCCAGCTTATTTCAGAAACCCTCTGTGGGCAGGATCTGCATCTTGAACACTTCCTATCCAGACTACGGTCTGCCAGCAGTGGGCTCTCCTTCCTTGTGTGTGGAGTGATTAAATGGATTGATTGAGTGATGTCCAGGGAGGATGGAAGGATGTCCAGGGCTTCTTAGGGAGCAGCTAGGCTGTTACCACTCCACTTGTGACTTCCTGAGCCAACCTGTCAGAAAAAGCTTAGGCTCCAGTCCTGGCCTCTGCCACTAGTTTCAGTGACCTTGTAAACTTTGCCCAACCTCTTCTTTGTAAATTAGGTGTGATAATCATGACGTCCACTTGTTGAAATTGCTATGACAAGATGCACACACACCCAGCCACACCCACACACAGAGGAAGCAGTCCTTTACCCAGAGGCATAAGCATGCCTGGGTCCAGAGTCCAGCCATGCCACTTCTTAGCTCTGTCTTCCTAGGCAAGTGCCTTCACCCTCTGGGCCTTGTTTTTCATCTCTGTGAAATGGGATGATCATATCCCCCTTAGGGGTATCGGTGTGATGAGTAGAGGTACCTTTGTGAAGATCTTAGCACGGAGCCTCGCCTGCAGTAGGCACCAGTAAATGGTAATGATGTTATCATTATTTTGTTCTTCTGGAGGAAAAGGTGCCTCCCTTATCAGCTCCCCCTTTTCCCCTCACAGGATGGGGCTCCAGAGGCCTGTGGCGGTCTGAACTGAGTCAGTGTTTTATCTAAAACAAACACTGGCCCTGCCCTGATGTGGAGTTCAGAGCTCCGTGATGCTCCTGTCCAGCAGGTCCCATTGCAGCAAGGGAGGCTGCAGAATTCCCATTCATCCCTGTCCCTGCAGCTGCCCTCAGTCACGGCTCTGCCTGCTGGGACATTTGTTTCCTCCCTGAGGAGTGATGTGGTAGAGGGCTGTCCCATGAAAACTTCCAGAGGAAGAAGCAGGCCAATTAAATGGTGTGTTGTCTTTCCTCTCTGGGACATTGGTGAAGCTGAGGAAGTTTCTGGAACTTGGTGCCACTGGAAGTAAGTACCTAGGCAGTTGAAAGCCTTGTGGTCTGGCCCTGGGCTACCAAACTATTTCCATGTCACTGGTGCCCTGAAGGTGCTCATCTCCAGAATGTGTGCCCTGTCACAGTCCCAGAAGCCACCTTGTTAGCTGTTGGCTTCCTCCTGGCCTTCTCCCATGGAACCTTCTTCTGGGGAGTAAACACAAATTGTTGCTGGGTGCCATTGAGTCTATTTCTGGCTCACAGCAACTCCTTGTGACCAAGTAGAACTGCCCCATAGGATTTTCTTGACTGTAATCTTTATAGGAGTAGATCGCCAGGTCTTTCTCCCATGTAGGTGGAGCCACTGGATGGGATCCAACAGCCAACCTTTTGGTTAGCAGCCAAGCGCTGAACCATTGCGCCACCAGGTAGGGGTGTCTTAATGAAGCTTTTCCTGACAAAAAACTGCCTGGGACTTACTTTACTTTGAAACCAAGCCTCATCCCTCAGGTCAAAGTGGTAACTTCTCTGTGTGGCTCCCAGAACACTTCTTCATACATTCATCATTCATTTATTCACTCAACAATTATATATTGTGCACTTTCTATGTGCCAGACACTACTGGTTCAACGATTGTGTAAGAAATAAGACAATCTTTCCTCATGGAGTTTATAGTCCAGCAGAGGAGGAAGACAACAAACAAGTAAATGAGTAAATAATATGGTAGAGGAGAATAGGAGGAGTCCCTGGATGGTGCAAACAGTTAATGCTCAGCTGCTAACCAAAACATTGGAGGCACATGGAGGCACCTCAGAAGAAAGGTCTGGTGATCTACTTCTGAAAAATCAGCTGTTGAAAACTCTATGGAGCACAGTTCTACTCTGACACACGTGGGGTTGCCATGAGTCATAATTGACTCCACAGCAACTAATTTTTTAGAGAATGTCTTAGTCATCTAATGCTGCTATAACAGAAATACCACAAGCAGATGGCTTTAACAAAGAGAAATTTATTCTCTCATAGTTTAGAAGGCTTGAAGTCCGAATTCGGGCTGCCAGCTCTAGGAGAAGGCTTTTTCTCTCTGTCAGCTCTGGAGGAAGGTCCTTGTCATCAATCTTCCCCTGGTCTAGGAGCTTCTCAGCACAGGGACCTCGGGTCCAAAGGACACACTATTCTCCTGGCACTACTTTCTTGGTGGTATGAGGTCTCCCTGTCTCTCCGCTCACTTCTGTCTTTTACATCTCAAAAGAGATTGACTTAAGACACAACCTAATCTTGTAGATTGAGTCCTTCCTCATTAACATAACTACCTCTAATCCTGCCTCATTAATATCATAGAGGTTAAGATTCACAACACATAGGAAAATCACATCAGATAGCAAAATGGTGGACATTCACACTATACTTGGAATTATAGCCTAGCCAGGTCGACACATATTTTGGGGGGACACAATTCAATCCATGCCAGAGAGTAAGGGCCTGGGAAAAAAAAAAATCAAGTAGAATATGGGGCTGGAGAGGGAAGAGACTGCTGTAGCTACAGTGGTCAAGAAGGGAAAGGCTTTCTGAGGCCGTGACATTTGAGCAGAAACTTGAATTAAGGGAGAGAACAGACCATATGGCTACGGGGGGAAGTGTGTTCCAGGCTAGAGGAACAGTAAGCGGAGTGGCCCTGGGGCAGGAGTGCTTGGCATGTTCAGGGAGTAGCAAGGAGGCTGCGAGGCAGGAATGGTGGTAACAAGACAGAAATGAGCAAGAGGTGAGGCTGGGAGGTGGCAGTGCCCAGATCATCCAGGGCAGCGTTTCTCAACCTCTTTTCATTATCACCTCCTTCATGTAATTTTACTACCATAGGTATACTGTATATCCATGAACTGTATGTATATCTGTGCTTTATACATAAAAAGGGTAAGATTTTTTTGCCCCCAAGAGCCAATTGTTTCCCCCTTGGGGATGATATCACCCTTGTTGATAATACATGATACAGAGCCTCGTAGGCAATTTTAAGGAGCCCTAATGGTGCACTGGTTAAGTGCTCGGCTAGCAACTGAAAGGCTGGTGGTTTGAACCCACCCAGCAGCTCCATGGGGGTAATACGTGGCGATCTGCTCCCGTAAAGATTACAGCCTAGAAAACCCTGTGGGGTAGTTCTACTCTGTCACATGCTGTTGCTATGAGTTGAAAATCAACTCTATGGCACCTAACAACAAGAAAATTTTAAGGAATTCATAGACTCCAGTGCCTGTCTGAACAGAAAACAGTTTAAGACAACAACTCTATAAACTCCCAGGCCTGGGTTCCACTTGGAAGTCTATAAGACATCTCACATTTCAAATGTCAGACTGAACTGCTCTTCCGCCTTCCCTAACCTGCCCCCACCCCCAGCCTTCCACTCTCATTAATGGCAACCCCTTGCTCAGGCCGAGGAAACTTGGCATCATTCTCAACTCCTCTCTCTGTCTCACGCTCTAACCACTTCTCACCACCTCCTCTGCTGTCATCCTGGCTCAAGCCTCCATTTTAGTCCCCTGGTCTATTGTAGTAGCCTCCCACCTGGCCATCTTGTGTCCACTTGTGTCCTCCTGAGCCTACAATGTAGCAGGTGCCCCATGGTGGAGGAAGAAGGTGGAAGTGGGAGCGTGCTGTGGGCTGTCCCCGTGGGTTCTATGAACACTGGACCAGGGTGGGACGTTGGGAGAGGCTCTTGAACCTCTACCAGGGCTCCCACACAGCCAGCATCAGCAGTGGGAATACAGGTGAGACACACGAGGGGGTTTGTTAACACTAACTCCTGGTGGGAATGGGCATCCTGTCCGTGCCTGACCCTTCTTGCCCCACTGGCCTTGTTTCCTCCCTGTGCAAGTCACTGGCAGGCACCCGGCCTCATCACCCTCTCATCCCCCGGGTGTGGTGTTCTTCCTCACCCAGAGTGGACACCGGGTTCTGTTGTTTCAGCAAACATTGCTGAGGGCCTACTGATGGGATAGAGGGACCATTGAGGCACAGAAGAGGGGTGAGGCAGCACAGCCCCCACTTCCCCTCCACACTGAACTCAGCTTCAGCTGGGAGGTCATACGTGGCTTCCTCTGGGCAGGTTTGCCTGCTTCCGTCTCCGCCACCCAATGTCGATGAGGCTCCTATCATCCCCTCTCAAGGCTTCCCGGACTTTCTCTTCATAGCCCCACCGCAGTGTGTAATTGGATACTCCTGTGATGTCTTCCTGCTGGCTGTCTCCCCCCTGGGCTGGAAGCCCTGTGAGGGCAGGGCCTGTGTGTGTCCTGCCCACTGCGTCCTCCACACCCAGGCCAGCAGCCACCACAGAGTTGTTGTTGTGTGCCAAGAAGTGACAGAGTAGAACTTCCTCATAGGGTTTTCTTGGCTATAATCTTTATGGGAGCAGATCGCCAGTTCTTTCAGATCACCAGGATACAGTTCTGCCCTGTTAGGTTTGAACTGCCAACCTTTCACTTGGCAGCCAAGCACTTAACCATCTTGCCACCAGGGCTCCTTCACCACAAAATAGGAACTTAGTGAACATTTGTTGGCAGACAAGCGGAGCTGACACCCAGGTTGTGGGAGCTCAGAGGAAGGAATTTTGAACCTCAGAGGTGGCCTGTCTGAGGAGGAGAGAGGGAGGCTCTGCTTGAAGGACAAGTTCCCTCTCCCTCTTGGTGATGGAACAGGTGTCAAGAAAAGGGGTATGGCCATGCCTCAGGACTTGCTGTAATTGGCTCAACCAAGCTGTTCCTTCAGAGGCCTTTTTTTGAGTCTCTTATCTCGGTGGCCTTGGGGCACTGGAGGAGGAAATGCCAGGGCCTCTCAAGGCCTAGAGCACAGAGTGGCCTCCCCCAGCGCTAGCCCTAGCATTTCAGGGTCATGGCCAGAGCCAGATGTGGATGAGAGATGCTGCTTCCAGGCCTAATGAGCAATGAGTCTTGTGCTTTCCCGCCCAAGAAAGGCGTTGCCATAGAAACAAAGTCTGTGTGCCCAGTTTACAGGCAAACCAGCTGCCCTGGAATTCTCCATTCTCCCATCCTGGGCAGGGAACTCCCGCTTTCCTTTCTCTGAGGCTCTGCTTCACTGAAAGCAGGGAGAAGCCCCAGCTCCCCCCACTTCCGCCCGCCCTCCTGCCCTCCCTCCAGAGGCCTTTTCTCACTCCTCTGATGGGTCATGGAGTCATGCAGGAGCTTCTAGGACTCGGCCAGCATGGTGCTTGCACGCTGCGGTATCTGCTTAGTGGGATGCTGCTTGCCAGGGCTGGGAAGGGACTGGAGAACAGGCCTACGAGTCACTGAAAGTCTGATAAATGTGTCTAACCCCTCTCAGGAGGACACAGAAAGTAAATGCATAATGAACAAGGCCTTTAAAGCTTCTATCCAACTCCAGTCTTTGTGACAAAGGAAGGTCATCTGGAATTTGAAAACCAAGACAGTTCTCTGTTCCATGCACCAAACAAGAAAAAAAACCAAACCTGTTGCCATTGAGTGGATTCTGACTCATAGCGACCCTACAGGACAGAGTAGAACTGCCCCCATACGTTTTCCAAGAAGTACCTGGTGGATTCGAACTGCAAACCTTTTGATTAGTAGCTGTAACTCTTAACCACTACACCACCAGGGTTTCCATTCCATGCACCAGGCAGGGTGTTTGTGCCACATGTTGGCTGGTGAGGGGAGCAGACAGTCCTACTGGTGGGTGGGCCTGTGCTGCCAACCCAGGAGCTTGCCTACAAACCAGCAGGGAGAAATGTGGTCCACTCTTCTTATTTGCAGTCAGCTAAAATTAGGGAGAGAGCGGTGGTGGTTCAGCCGTAGAACTCATGCCTTCCATGCAGGAGACCCAGGTTTGATCCCTGGCCAATAGACCTCATGCGCAGCCATCACATGTCTTCCAGTGGAGGCTTGTGCATTACTATAATGCCAAACAGGTTTCAGTGGAATTTCCAACTAAGAAGAACTAGGAAGAAAGGCCTGGTGATCTGCTTTTGAAAATCAGCCCATGAAAACTTTATGGATCACAACGATCTGATCCACAGCCGATCGTGAGATTGGCACAGGACCAGGCAGTGTTTTGTTTCATAGTACATGGGGTCGCCATGAGTTGGGGGCCAAATTGAGGACAGCTAGCAACAAAACAACAATACAATTGGGAAGCGCCTCCAGTTTGCCAACTCTGCCCAGGGGCATTCAGTTACACACAGTGACCAAGTTCCTGACAGGCAAGGGCCATAACTGTTTTACAGCTGAGAACACTGAGGTTCTGAGAAGAAGGACTCACCCAAGTCCACCCTGCAGGCAAATGAGGGAGGCTGGCAAACTGCTGTCTCTTGTCGTTCCAGAGAACTCCACAGCTAGCGTGAGTGAGGCAGAGAGGAAGGCCCAGGTATACTACCATGCATGTATGAATGAAACCAGGATCGAGGAGCTCAAGGCCAAGCCCCTGATGGAACTGATTGAGAAGGTGAGTCCCCAGCTTCCTCCTGCCCAGCCACCTGCCTGCCCCTCTGGCTTCTGCCCCAGCTGTCAGGTTCCACTGGGGCCCAGCCAACTCACACCCAGCTGGACTTCAGCTGGGGGGCCTGTCTGCTGACGTGTTGAGGTTGTGTGTGTGTGTCTCTGTCTGTGTTTATGCATCTCTGGGTGAGAATGTCCGTATGTGTATTTGGGTGGAGATGTGTGTCAGCATCTGTTGTGGACATCTGTCATATGTATGTGTATGTGTGTCTGTGCATCTGTGTGGGGGACGGGCCATATTTACAGGGAAAATGTTCCTCTATGTTGCTGCTTCCCTTTCCTCTAGGGTGTGTTTATGTGTATAGATGGGTGTGTGTGGGTGTTCTAGAAAGACAGTCAGAGAGTCTTGGACCAGGCATAGATCCCTCCCTGGAGGAATGCCCCATTGACCTTGTGGGCCTCTCCTTCCTCCTGAGCAGGGGAAGGAGTCTTTCTTCCTGGGCACCTCCCAGCTGGCTGTAAGCAGACTCTGAGGGGGCGCTGCAGAAGCCTGGCCAGGCCGCCTGGCACAGACAGAAGGGGTCTGGCTGCCCAGCACTCTCTCGGGGGCCTGCTTCCTAGCTCGGCTCAAAGCAAGTATTGCACAGGGGTTGGTAGCTGCAGGCCCTGGGGCTGTACCCATCCCTCTTGTCTGGCACAGGTTTCCATGTGCCAGCGTGCCAGTGAGGGACTGATGGCGTGAGGGAGGGCAAAGCACACTATAGGTGCTCAACCTTTTTTAAAGTATGGAGTCTTTTTCTTTGATAGGCAAAATTGCATTTATGTTTTAATAGGTATTACGATCATGTGGATCAATATTCAAAGAGTGAACAGTTCACGGGGGAAGTCTCCTTCCCATCCCTGTCCCCAGCTCCCCCACCCATGGGGAGCAGCCACCACATAGATTCATGGTTTGCTTGGCTTGGATAAGTCTTTGCTCCCCACCAAGGGTTCCCTGGCTCTCTGGTTAGAAACCCCTAATGAAGACCATCCCTTTTGTTAGTCTTGAGGCTCCTGAAACCCAGAGAGGTCAGATGACAAATCAGCTGCAAAGCCAGAATTCGCACTTGGGTCTCTGAGGCCTCCCTCACCTCGTCGCCTCCCCATTCCCTCCCCATCCCCACAGCTCGGGGGCTGGAACATCACAGGTCCCTGGGACAAGGACAACTTCCAAGACACTCTGCAGGTGGTCACAGCCCACTACCGAACCTCTCCCTTCTTCTCTGTCTACGTCAGCGCTGACTCCAAGAACTCCAACAGCAACGTGATCCAGGTGAGCTGGCCTGGGAAGGGAGAGCATGACCCCATGACCCATTTGGAGTTCAGCAAGCACTGGGGTTGGGGGAGCCTTGCCCTGGGTGGCAGGCTCCTGGGTTTCTGAGCCTGGGCTGTTTCTGGAAGCTCCCAACTATGAGATTTTTATAACCAAGAAGTTATGAAAGGAAGCCACAAGTGTCGTCAGGGTTCTAATGGGTCACCATGGGTCCCAGGAGTGATGTCAGCTCCTGGACATGGTTAGAGGCACCTCTTGATCCCTTCACCTGAGCCTCTGGCCTTTGTGGCTTTGCTCGGCATGGTTGTGAGTCCATCTCTTCCTGCCGAGCCTGCCCAAGACTGAGGACCAGTGCTCCCAGGGGAGCTCAGCACTGGTCTGCCCCACCCCCAGATGCAGAAGTGAGAAACCTAGGCTAGGAGTCACGAAGGCTGAGCTCCCAGCCCGTCTCTGCCACTCACTCACTGTCTTAGTCATCTAGTGCTGCTCTAACAGAAATACCACAAGTGGATGACTTTAACAAAGAGAAGTTTATTCTCTCACGGTCTAGTAGGCTACAAGTCCAAATTCAGGGTGCTGACTCCAGGAGAAGGCTTCCTCTCTCTGTTGGCTCTTGAGGAAGGTCCAACCATCAGTCTTCCCTTGGTCTGGTAGCTTTTCTGCACAGGAACCTCAGGTCCACAGGACACACTCTGCTCCCAGTACTTGCTTTCTTGGTGGTGTGAGGTTCCCATGTGTCTCTGCTCACTTCTCTCTTTTATATCTCAAAACAGATTGGCTTAAGACACTATCCAATCTTGTAACTGTCATCAGTATAACCTCTTCTAGTGATAGAGTTTACAACACATAAGGAAGTCACATCAGATTACACAATCATACAATACGGGGAATCATGACCTAGCCAAGTTGACAAATATTTTGGGGGGACACAGTTCAATCCATGACACTTACCATGTGGCCTTGGCAAATGCCTCAACCTCTCTGAGCTGCACTTTGCACGTTAATCAAAAGAGCTCTAATAACACCTTCCCCGGGGGCCCCTAGGGCTCAAGTAGTAGCTACTGGGAATTGCCTCCCTTCCCATCTGGTACAAGCCTTTTACCAGCAGTATCTCCTTGGCTCCTCATTCCAGCTCTGCAGGTTAGGTGTTATTCCCCTCTTCTCCAGATGAGGAACCTGAGGATCAGAAAGGCTAGGTAACTTGACCAAGATTACAGAGCTTGAGTGGCTCTTAACCACTGCACCGTCTTGGGAGGTGTTTGGGGAGATTGAGGTTCTGTGACAAGGCTAGGAGGCATTTAACGAGGAGGGTGGCTCTGTCCAGCCATTCAGAACAGCCCAGAATACCTGCAGCTGACCACGTGTATGGGCAGGAATGCAGCCCCAAGTCTGTCTGTCCCATCCCCGAGTGACCCACCCCAGGGGTGACCCCAGCTACCAGCTCGTGCTCCTGCTGACAGATCCTCTGACGCCACGTGCCTGCCGGTCCCCGGGGTGGGTGGAGGCTGTGCAGAGTGTGTGCGCGTGCTCCAGATATTCCGTCTCACGCCAGCCTTTCTCTCCAGGTGGACCAATCAGGCCTGGGCTTACCCTCAAGAGACTATTACCTGAACAAAACCGAAAACGAGAAGGTGGGTATGCCTCTTCAGAGAGCGAGCTCCCAAGCCCAGCCCGCCACCCACAAGGTTTCACCCCCCTCAGTGCCTACTCCCACCATACCTTCCGCGGTCTCTAAAGGAGGAGCACAGAAGTGTCACTTGATGAGCGACAGTACCTGGGAGGGTAGGGATCCTCCCAGGCTGGTTGCGTCACGTTCAGGCAGCATGGGCACAAACGGCAGGGGACAGATACCATTTTTCCCCAGTCTAAAGAGAGGCAGCGAAACAGCCACCACCCTGTGTGGGTACTAAACGTTTTATGTACGTCACCTCTAACCCTCCCAGTAACCCTGCAGATGCTTAACTTCTCTGAGCTTCATTCACCTCATCTGTCAAATGAGTATGATTTTGACCTTGCCTTTTACAGGGGAGGGAATAAGGCTCAGAGACACTGAGTGACCTCCCCCAGGTCACACAGCAAGGAAGTGGTGGGGCTGGGATTCACATCCCCATCCACTCCCTCCAAAGCCCACGCCCTTCCCTCCCCTTGGCCTGCATCTCATGATATCCCCAGGGACCTTGCCTGTGGTTGATCATCCATCCATTCATTTTTTCCACCCACTTGTGTTGAGCAAGCACTTACTAAGTGCCTGACATAGTGGTGAACAAGGCTCACATGGTCCCTGCCCCACAGTGTGGGAAGTCTAGTAGGGGAGACAGATATTAGCTAGCTAACTACCCAATTAAATGTGTGATTGCAGATTGTGCTAAGTGAAGGGTGAGCTGAGAAAGTTTAACACAAGGCCTAATTCAGATTCGGGGCACAGTGGCAGAAGACAGTTCAGAAAAGGCTTGTTGTGTTCCAAGAACTGAGAGATGGCTGGCCCCGTTGCTGGCTTTCCTGGGATGTGTGACAGGGAGAGCATGTGGGATGGGACCACAGAGATCAACCTGCATGGGACCTGTGGGCCTCGAGAAGGAAGGCGTTTGGGCTTTATCCTGAGAGCTAGGGAGTCAGTGAAGAGGTGAAGTGCCAAAAGCATTTTTTTCCAAGCAGGTTTCCTGGGCTCCCTCCCTGCACTGGGCAGCAGTAGGTGGCAGCTACTGACCGTTTGAGGGTTCTGGGTCCCACAGGTGCTGACTGGATACCTGAACTACATGGTCCAGCTGGGGAAGCTGCTGGGCGGGGGGGACGAGGACAGGATCCGACCTCAGATGCAACAGATCCTGGACTTTGAGACAGCGCTGGCCAATATCACCATCCCCCAGGAGAAGCGCCGGGATGAGGAGCTCATCTACCACAAAGTGACGGCTGCCGAGCTGCAGGTACCTTGAGCACAGCTGCCAGAGAGGCTAGGACAGCCATGGGGCTTCAGGATATAGGGCCCAGTTGTTCATCAAATCAGGTCCCTGAGTGGTGCAAACGGTTTGTTCTTGGCTACTAACCAAAAGGTTGGCGGTTCAGATCTACCCAGTGGTGCCACAGAAGAAAGCCCTGGTAATCCACTTCTGAAAGATTACAGCTTTTGAAAATCCTATAGAGTGCAGTTCTACTCTGGCACGCTTGGGGTCGTCATGAGTCGGAATCGACTTGATGGCAGTGGGTTTTAGTTCATCAAATCCTCAAAACAACCCTAGGAAGTAGGTATGGTTGTTATCCCTGATTCACAAATGGAAAAACTGAGACTCAGGGAGATAAAGTTAAGGGCACACAGCTAGTAAGTGACCCTGGAGCTAGTCTCTTCCCCTAGGCCAGGCTGCTTTTCTGTCACATGGCATTTACCCGGGCAGACTCTGTGATCATAATAATAATAGTCCACGTTGACTGGGCATTTCCAATCTCTCAAACACCATGCTCATCGAGCCTGGCATACAGTAAGCGCTTAATAAATGTGAGGTGTGGATTCTGTCATCATCTCCCTTTTCCCGGCCAGGAGGTTAAGTGAGGCGCTCAAGGCCTCAAGGCTCCTAAGTGACAGAGGAGTTGGGAATTGAACTCAGACTTGGCTCACTGAAGCGCTGCTCTTAACCACCTCCGTGGAAACGTCCTGAAGGTGTGACGGGGAGTCAGAACTGCGAGGCTTTCTGTATGTCAGGCTGTCTCTGGGCTCGCTGAGCATCTGCCAAAGGCTGCCCCCTGGGGGTCCTGGGGGCTTGAGGTCCGTGAGGTGATTGCCTTCCAGTTCCTTCTTTCCAGTTCATCAGATGTTGGTATCCAGTCTTGTCCTAGGCTGGCCCCAGGATCACAGAGGAATCAGTAGACGTGCCTCTCCCCTCTGGCTTCGGGGTCTTCCCGCCATCACCCAAGATGCAAGCTAAGCCTTGCTCCTTCCCCTGGGGCGTTTGTCTAGGCTACTTTTATACTGGGCCTCCAACTTCTCTCTTCTTCTCTACTTTCCAACCAGCCAAATTCTGCCTATGTGTTAGAGTTTGGCTCATGTGCTACCTCTTTCAGGAAGAACTAGACCTCTAGTCTTTTTTCTTCCTCCATTCCTCCAGCAGGCAAGTGTGTGCGGGGCCCCTTTGGAAGATACAAGTGAACGACTCCGTCTCTGTGTTTCCAGGCTGGTTGGGGACAGCAACTAGGAAGCAGTTAGCAATCTCATTGCTAAGTGTTGAGAAAAAGAAGCAGGGCATGGGGAGCTGGGGGTCAGGAGAAGTCAGGGGAGGAGAGTCTAATGGTGGGTGGGCATCCCAGGCAGAGGAAGAGCCCATGCAAAGGACTGAGGATGAGGGCGAGAGAGCCTGGTGTCCTGCTGGGTGCCAGATGCCCTTTCGGTCCCCAGAGAAGTTGACATCAGGGTGAGTGGTGCTGAGTGAGTTGTTACAGAGATCAGCAGCCTGCATTGGCACCATCTGGCACTGTTTTTCTGCTCTGAGGCCAGAAGGTCGAGGGAGATACTGTTTGTGCAGCAGTAATTTGGTTCACTTCAGCTACCCAGTTCTCAGCTGGAGAGGGGCCCCAGTAGTCCCTCAAACCCCACGCCCCCATTGGCCATGATGCTGTCTGTCTATCTCAAGAGTGGCAGACAAGACACAGGAGCCCTGAGCACAGCGATCCCAGCGAACCTACCAGATTCTATCCCTGGGCATCTTGTCAGCATTTCTTTGGTTGTGCTCTTCAAAGCAAGAATGGAAAGGCCTTCCCTGCCTCCCAGCTCCACAACTCCCAGGGTGGGGAGGACTTTGGCAGAGGGCGCAGCCGGGAGTGGTGTGAGCACTGGGCTTGGAGTCAGAAGACAGCTCTGCCACTAGCTGTATGACCTTGGGCAAGTCACATTACCCACCTCTCTGAGCCTTGGTTTCCTTCCCTGTAAAATGGGCCTTTGCTCATTCAATCAGTTAATAAACACCTACTGTGTGCCAGGACACAGAGATAAATGAGATGTGGTCCCTGCCTCAAGAGGGATAGTGGTTCTTAACTTTTGTTAAGTCACAGAGTCCTTTGAGAACATGTTAAAGTCTATGGAATGTCTCTCATAAGAAATAGGCTTATGTACTTCGGACATGTTATCAGGAGGGACCAGTCTCTGGAGAAGGCCATCATGCTTGATAACATAGAAGGTCAGCACAAAAGAGGAAAACCCTCAACGAGATGGACTGACACAGTGGCTGCAACAATGGGTTCAAACATAGCAATGATTGTGAGGATGGTGTAGGAACAGGCAGTGTTTCGTTCTGTTGTACGTAGGGTCACTATGAGTCAGAACAGTCTCCAGGGCACCTAACAACAACAGCAACAAACATATAAAACAATATGCCTAATATTTAAAGAAGTCTATGGACCCCTGGAGGAGCCCTGGCGGTACAGTGGTTAATCACTCAACTGCTTACCAAAAGGTTGGCCATTCAAACCCACTAGCCACTCCACAGAAAGTTATGGGGGCTTATTTCCGTAAATATTTACAGCCTTGGAAACTCTATGAGGCAGTTCTACTCTGCCCTATAGGGTTGCTATGAGTCAGAATCAACTGGACACCAATGGATATGGATCCCTGGAAGCCTGGTGTCCTGGATAAGATGCTCTTTGCCTGGCCTGCCCATGGGATGGCAAGGGGATGAAATGAGGCAAAGGAGATTTCATCTTGTAAACTGACATACAACATATGAGCATAACATATTAATGTAGTCATTGGGACTATTCCTTTGTTATTGGTGATGCCAGCCCAGCTCTCCAGCACTAAACCAATTTGATTCATTCCACCGTGGAACAAAGAGTGCCTTGCTGATCTCTGCTATCTGGAAATTTAGTTTTCTTTCTGAAAGGTGCTCTTCACAATGAGGTTCTAGGATAGCCCTGCCAGACTGCAGAGTAGTTCCAGGCTAGCCCCCAGCAAGGACTGAATTCAGAGCCATAAACCAGACATCCTTCCGTTGCTTCTCTGGGGGCCTGAGAACTTTCCATTCCTTTCTAAAACCTTCCACACTAAAGGCTGTTTGGGAATGACCTCCATCCTCTGATCTCATTTCTCTAGCTGAGACGAAACCCAAAACATTCTTCTTGTCTCTCCCCCTTCAAGCCTGAGCTTTTCCAGCCTACTTCAGTTGTCATTCTGCGAGCAGCAGGACCCGGGGCTGTGGAGGTGGAAAATAGAGCTCCTCCGTGTGCCTCTGAGGGTTTGAGTCACAGTGGAACATTCGAGTCAGTTAAAACAACAGTCGCTCCAGTATCCACAGAGGACTTAGGCACGAGTGGTTAGGAGTTCACCAAAACAGTAAAACAGTAAGGATTGAAAATGTGAAAAATCCTAGTGTTCAACACACATCTCCTTATCTCAGAGTGCTGGGAATTTACCAGCACAGAACACCTGCTCTCCCTAAAGGCAAATGCTAATATTAAGTATATAGGGATTTCTCAGCATCTACTATCTGAACTTTGATCAAAGAGTGCCAGTCGCCTGCAGTGTATGAAGCTCTTGTGAAGGGTGTAAACAATGACATTCTGTAAACATATCGATTTTCCCAGGGGCCTTGCCAGCGGGTGGCTTGAACTGCTGAACCCTATTTGAAGGTCTCACGTGTGTACACGTCTGAGTTTTAGAGCCACAGAATTGTTAAGGCGTCCCCTAGATATGGCCTGCCTGAGGGGTCTCCTTCCAGGAAGGGACAGTGTAAAGGACAAGCTAGGGAGAAAGGAAACTCAAGTTTATTGCACAGCCATCCCCACGTGAGGCACAGAGAACAGCCACCTCTGGGAGGGAGGAATCCTGTCCCCACTTTTGAGAAAGGGTGGAAAATGGCTCGAGGTCCCAGAGCTGGTTCAGTGTGGAAACTCTTCTCCAGGTCCCCTTTCCAAGTCCAGGTCGCTTCCTAGCTGGCTCGCTGCCATGCAGGCAGGCTGTGCTGGAGCCCACCAGCTTGGAGCCAGCTGTGCACATTTCTTCCCAACTCTACCTCAGCAACATCCCATGGCCAGTTTGCAGTGCGTCCTGTATTTACCCGTGAACACTGCAAATCCTGTATTCCCCCTGGAGAGCCAGTTGCTAAGCATTTACCAGCACACCACACCACTGCCCTCCGTGCTGCCCTCCTCAGTCTTACCCTGTCCTTGGAAGTTCTTGTCTCCTTACAGCTAAGCTGCCCAAAAGCCCAGAGAGACGAGTGAGCCTGGGTTTTAGACCTGCACAGTCACTGGTTAACTGTGTGGCCTCCAGAAAGTCCTCTGAGCTCATCTCACGGCAGTGGCTGTTAAGTAGGGGGTTTATGGCTGCCTGTCTCACTAACGGTGATTACCAGCAGGTTATTGATTGGTCTGCTTCTACTGATTGATCTTGCCAGATGAAGGCCATTTGTAATGCATCTGTCACTTTCTTAATCTGTCTTGCATTTTTCCCTTTTTTCAAGGGAACAAGAGCAGAATTTGGGATTGGATGGGACCAAGGCCACTCTCGGGAGACCTTGCACAATAATTGCAAGAGCTAACATTGATTGAGTGCTTGCTAAATGACACATAGCGTTCCAAGTGATTGGCATGTACAGGCATTTTTGCTGTAACACAGTATATGGAGCCCCAAAAAACCTTGCACAAGAAAAATAACAGGGCATATGGCAGAGATATAGGTCCCTGGATGACACAAATGGTTGAATGCTTGACTACTAGCCAAAAGGTTGGCGATTCAAACCCACCCAGAGGTGCCTTGGAAGACAGGCCTGGTGATCTGCTTCTGAAAGGTCATAGCCTTGAAAACTCTATGCAGCAGTTCTACTCTGCAAATGTGGGTCACCATGAGTCGGAATCAACTCACCAGCAGCTAACAACAACATCAACCATAGGGAAAACAGGGCTAGAGCAGACCATTCAAAAGCTATGCAATTTTATAATCACAATACCAGGGCTTTGAACTGGTTTGTTTGGTAAGAACCCCTGCTGAGAATTTGCCTTTCCAGCCTAGATATACTGAATCAGAATCTACATTTTAACAAGATCCCCAGGTGATTCTTAAGTATAATAGATTTTGAGAACCGCTGCTCTACTAGTAGGAGCCCTGGTGGTGCAGTGGGTAAAGCGTTCCACTGCTAACTGAAAGGTCGGTATTTCAAAACCACCAGCAGCTCCGTAGGAGAAAGATGTGGCAGTCCAGACTGCTTCTGTAAAGATTTACAGCCTTGGAAACCCTACAGGGTCGGTATGAGTTGGAATCAACTCCATGGCAGTGAGTTTGGTTTGGGCTGTACTAGTGGATCTCAGAACTGGTCCCTAACCAGCAGCATTAGCATTGCCTGGGAACTTGTTAGAAATGCAAATTCTCAGCAGGGGTTCGATCCAGTTCAAAGCCCGGCACAAAACCAACAAAACAATTGGAACCTTGGGGGATAGCTCCAAGTAGCTAGAGGCTGCCTAGGGAAATGGAAATGCTGGCTTGTGGACGCTGAGACCCTGCAGATAGAGCAGTGGGGCTGCCATGGAGGTGGGCTGAGGGGGAAGTGCAACCTGCTGGAAGCTGAGAGTTACGCAAAGCTGGGTGTGTGTCTCTGTGGGGAGGGTGCCCCAGGTGCAGGTACTCAGTGTTAGTTTTCTTAAAATAGAGCTGACAGAGTGCCTGTGTGTGCATTAGCCGAACTGAGGACTTTTCCCTTCAAAGGTTATCATTCTACTCCTACTATTCCAGATCCCCTTACCTGGGAAAAATCACCTATGGATCAATACAGTTTATACATTATACTGCTCTCCTTGAATTTTCCAATTGTGTATGAGCTAGTTGATGTTACAGAATAATGTTGAGTAGACAGCATTAACTGGTTTAATACTGGCTTCTATGATGATGAATGAATAATTTCTTTTATAAGGATCAGCACAAAGCTGGCTCCTATAAGCCAGAGTTTAAAGATGTCCCAAATGTCCAGCTTTTTCAAACTGCTGTCCCACTCCATCATCTCTAACATCAACTACTCCTCTTCCCTTAGTACTCTCCCGCCTGTCTCTGGGTTCTGTAATTCGCTGCAATGTCTCATAGAGTTCACGAACAGTACGTATCTCAAGGAAATGGCTCACGCAGTTGTGGAGGCTGGCAAGTCCCAAATCCATGGGTCAGGAGTTAGGCTGGAGGCTTCTTCCAACCCACATGGCTACAGGGGCTGACCAACCCAAATCAGCAGGCCAGATGACAGGTTGCTGGCTCGCAAGGCTGCAGAAGCTGGCAAATCAAATCAGATGATAGGCTGCTGGCCCCCAGGGCTGCAGAAGCTGGCAAATCCCAGAATCATCAGGTCAGACGGCACGCCACTGGCTCATATCCCAAGAATCAGAAGTCAGACAATGATGCGCTGGATGCAGGATCCAGATGCTGAGAAAATATTGAAGTCATAGAGGATTTCATTTTACTTGAATCCACAATCCACGCCCATGGAAGCAGCAGTCAGGAAATCAAACAACTTATTGTACTGGGCAAATCTGCTGCAAAATAGTTATTTAAAGTGTTAAAAAGCAAAGATGTCACTTTAACGACTAAGGTACACCTGACCCAAGCCATGGTATCTTCAGTCACCTCGCGTGCAAAAGCTGGACAATGAATAAGGAAGACCGAAGAAGAATCGATGCCTTTGAATTATAGTGTTGGTGAAGAATATTGAATATACCATGGACTGCCAGAAGAACCAACAAATATGTCTTAGAAGAAGTACAGCCAGAATGCTCCTTAGAAGCAAGGCTGGCAAGACTTCATTTCACATGCTTTGGACATGTTAGCAGGAGGGTCCATCCCTGGAGAAGGACATCATGCTTTGTAAAGTAGAGGGTCAGTGAAAAAGACAAAGACCCTCAACGAGATGGATTGACACAGTGGCTACAGCAGTGGGCTCAAACATAGCAACAATTGTGAGGGTGGTGCAGGACCAGGCAGTGTTTCGTTCTGTTGTACGTAGGGTCGCTATGAGTCGGAACCAACTGGACGGCACCTAACAACAACAACATGACGATGACCTCCATTTTACAGATGAGGTACCGAGGCCACACTGGTTAACTGTTCATTAACTGCTGAGGTTCATTATCTTGCTCAGGGTTACACAGCTAGTAAGTGAGAGAGCTGGAATGTGAGCCCAGGCAGTTTGGCTCCAGATTCTCCACACTTGACCGTTACAGACAGGGGTTCGAACTGGAACAAACATTTCCACCCCGGATATACTGAATCAGAATCTACATTTTAACAAGATTATCAGGTAATTCTTATGCGTAATAATTTCAAGAACCACTGATCTAGTAAAGAGACCTGGTGGCGCAGTGGTTAAAGCACTAGGCTGCTAACCAATAGGTTGTGGTTCAAACCCACTAGCCACTCCATGGAAGAAAGATGTGGCAGTCTGCTTCCGTAAAGATTTACCACCTTGGAAAGCCTATGTGGGCAGTTCTGCTCTGCCCTATAGGGTCACTATGAGTCAAAATCGACTCAACAGCAGTGGGTTTGGTTTTTTGGATCCCATCCTAGTTCCATTCCAAGTTAAATTTTGGTTTTTGGTTCCTGTAGAAGTATGTCTACAGCATCTCCAACAAAAGTCAGCCAACCTCTGTTTGACTATCTATCTTGACAAAGAGTCCAGTCCACTGTCAGATAGCTCCAAGCCTTTTCCTTTGTGAAAGGATGGAAGGTAGCGATAATGCCTTTCTTCTGAATGTCCTGGAGACCTGGACTATGAGGAGAAAGAGCCCAGCCAGATTCACACTGTTCTCTTTTCTTCCAGACCTTGGCACCCGCCATCAATTGGCTGCCCTTTCTCAACACCATCTTCTACCCCGTGGAGATCAATGAATCCGAGCCTATTGTGGTCTATGACAAAGAGTACCTTGAGCAGGTCTCCACCCTCATCAACAACACAGACAAGTGGTAAGGGGGCCCTCAGCTGCCTGGGACAGGCCTGTAGCAGGCAGCTGCTGCCGGCTTCTCTCTCAGGCAGGATGGGTTGGGGTCGGGGTGGTGAAAGACTGACTCAGGAAATGGGCCCTTGGGTTGGCTTTTATGAGAGGCAGCAGGGCCTTGTGGTTATAAGCACAGGTTCAAATCCCAGCTCCTCTACCTATCAGCTTTGTAGCCTTGGGCAAGTTTCTTACCCTTTCTCAGGTTTATTTTCCTCGTCTAGAAGATGAGGATATAAATAGCACCCACCATGCGGAATGGTGGCGAGGATCAAGTGAAATAATCCACGTGAAGTGTCTTAACATAGTTCCCGATACACGATGGAACTCAATAAATGTTAGCTATTATTTTTAATTAGTAATACTTACACTATTTCTAAATGTAAGGGCTTGTACACGTTCTGAAAACTACATACAGAAAAAAATTAAAATTACCCAAACCTTACTGTTGATCTTTGGGGCTGTGTGTGTTTCTGTGTGTGCATACAAGAGACAGAATATGTGTGAGAAAGGGAAAGGTTTGTTTATCTGTGGCTTTATTTTTTTCCAGCTTTGTAATTCAGTGTATAATCTGCTTTTCCCTTGACCTTTATCATAAGCATTTTCCCCATGTCATCCCAAACGTCATTTTTCATGGCTACATGGTATTTCATCAAGTATAAACAGGATTATTTACTCACCCCCTCTCCTATTGTCAGACATTTAGGTTGACTCTGATTTGAAGCTAGATGTTCACTGTAGTGGATATCTTTGTGCTAGGGTGACTTCTTTGTAAAGGTAACAACAGCCACAGAGAGGTTGCTGAGCTCTGGGGGTAGGGACGGGGAGAGATCTCATTCATGGAAACCTTGGCCTGACCAACTGGAGCTTCCTATCCTGCCCCTACTACTCATAAGGCCCCCTTTTCCCCTCTCTCCTCTGGCTGGGACATCTGCACGCTGTAGAGATGGCAGTCTCCTTCCAGCTCTAGCCCCGTAGCCCCCGCCATCGGGGTGAGTCTTCATACTGCTTCACAGCTTCAGAAAAAAAAGCAGCTAAGCAACAAGCATTTATTGAGCACCTGCAGCATGCAGGCAACTGCACTGAACACTGAGGAGTTTGCCACGGTAGAAGAACCAGGCTCTGCCCTTACAGAGCAGCAACCAGCTAAACTGCAGTGGGGAGGGGGCTGAGCCTGGGACCAGAAGGTCAGGCTTGGGCGCCCCCTAGGGGTCAGCGCTGTAGGTGCTGTGACATTTCCAGCTGTGTGTTTCTGAGTCGTTCTGGTCTCCTCTTGCCCCAGCCTACTGAACAACTACATGATCTGGAACCTGGTGAGGAAAACAAGTTCCTTCCTTGACCAGCGCTTTCAGGACGCTGATGAGAAGTTCATGGAAGTCATGTACGGGACCAAGAAGGTGAGCCTGTTACTGTGCGTCCCATACACGTGCTGAGCACCTACTGTGTGCCAGGCCCTGGGCTGGGGGCTGGCCCTACGAACAGTGTCCTCCTAAGACATTGGAATTTACGAGGGAGACAGACCTATGATAGGAAGACAGTGAGAGGACCACGGATAAGCCAGCCCCAGGGCACAGAGGCTTCTGGGAGAAAGTGATTATGCTGAGTCTCAAGGGGTAAAGAGGAAGTATTAGCAACATAGTTCCTTTACAGTAAAACACAAGTCTGTTCTCTTCATTCTAACTCTCTCTAGATGGTGATGGTGATAAATACTTGTTGTCTTAGTTATTTACAGCTGCTGTAACAGAAATACCACAAGTGGGTGGCTTAAAGAACAGAAATTTATTTTCTCACAGTTTAGTAGGATAGGAGTCTGAATTCAGGGCACTGGCTCTAGGGAAAGGCTCTATCTGCTCTGGGGGAAAATGCTTGTCTCTTTCAGCTTTTCTTCCTTGGTTTGTTGGTGATCTCCACGTGGCATCAGTCTTTCCCCATTTGTGCTTGCCTGCTTATGTGCCTAATCTGCTCCTTTTATAGCTCAAAAGTGATTGGCTTAAGACACACCCTACACTGATATGATCTCATTAATAGAACAAGGAAAACCCTATGCCCAAATGAGATTATATCCACAGATATAGGGGTTAGGATTTGCAACATGTATTTTTGGGGACTCAATTCAATCCATAACACTATGTAACTCATGTAATCCTCACCACCCCTTTGAGGTAGGTACTATTATTACCCCCATTTTACAAAGGAAACTCCAACAATATTGCTTCTTTCCCATAAATGTAAAGTGCTTAGGACCATACTGGCTCACAGTAAGTGCTACACTAAGTATTTACCGTCATGATTATTCATCCAGTCTGGCCCTGAGCTTTCTGGGGTAGCAGAAGTCCCAGATCCCAGACCAGGTGATCTCCACCCAACCTTTTTCTTTTTTTTTTTTTTATTGTTGTAGTTAAATGAAGTTTACATTTCAAGTTAGTCTCCCATACAAAATTTTGTACATACATTGTTATGTGATACTAATTGTTCACCCCATTCTGCGACAGCACGCTCCTCCCTTCCACCCCTGATTCCCCTTGTCCTTTCAACCAGCTCCTAACCCTCTCTGCCCTCCCATCTCACCTCTGGACAGAAGCTGCGCCTTTGGTCTCTTGTATCTACTTGACTAAGAGGCATACTCTTCACAAGTATCACTTTATGTCCCACAGTCCAGTCCAATCCCTGTCTGAAGAGTTGGCCTCAGAAATTGTTTTAGTTCTGGGCAGATAGAGAGTCCAGGGGCCATGCTTTCCAGGGTACCTCCAGTCTCAGTCAGACCATTAAGTCTGGTCTTCTTACTAGAATTTGAGTTCTATACACCATCTTTCTGCTGCTCCATCAGGGACTCTCCCTCTCAGGGCAGTCATTGGTGGTAGCCATGCACCATCTAGTTCTTCTGGTCCACCCACCCTTAAATGCCCCTACCAGGACCCCTGAGGGTCCGTTCTTTCCCAGGCCCTGGGGAACCCACCCCCACAGAGAGCTCCCCAGCCACCTCCGCCTTCTCCGCATGGGAATGACAGTCACCTTCCCGTTCGTGCAGCCAGTGAGAGGCTCTTCACTGAATCAAACCCCTGTCACCTGCCAGGCTCGGAGCTTAGTGGGAATACTGAGATGATGGAGGTAGGATCAGTGCCCCCAGGAGCTCACATCTGCTGAGAGACCGGGAAACTGATCAGTCCTCATGTGTGCTGATGGGACACACCACAACAGGGGCCCCAGAGAGCGGCTAGGGGGATGCCCAGCCACAGAGCAGTAGAGGCTGGGGTACCAGACCCGCCCAGCACATTCCACCCTCACCCAGAACAGGTGCCTCTGGCTTCCCAACAGCAGCTAGTAAGACGCTGGCAAGGCCTCCCCCAGGGGGCAGAGGAGGTCCCACTGCGCCCCACCCTGTAGCCCCTCCCTGAGTACAGTGAAGCTTAAGAAGCCAGATCAGGACCAGCAGGAAGGATGTGGGCTCCTGTCTCCGCACTGGGGCTCATCCTATCTCATTCCCATGTACACCCACCCCTGGCGAGGAGTCCCTGGGTGGCACAACTGGTTAGGCAGTCGATTACTAGCCAACAAGTTGTGGTTCAAACCCACACAGAGTCACTTTGGAAGACAGACCTGGAGATTTGCTTCCGAAAGGTCACAGCCTTGAAAACCCTATGGAGCAGTTCTCCTCTGCACACATGGGGTCGCCATGAGTCAGAGTTGACTCTGGCAACCAACAACAACTAACAGGGAGGGGACTGAGGGAGAAGGTGGCTAGAGGAAGCCTGGCTCCTGGTAAGTGGGCTTTCCGAAGGCTTGCCACAAGAGTCACCCTAGCCTTACAGTGAAGGACAAGGGAAGTGGCAGAGTCACTGTCCTGCCCAGCTGACCCACCTTCCTGCTCCACCTGTACCGACCTTGGACTAGCCCTGGGTCACAAATGTGACCAAGGCATGGATTCTGTCCCCTGGAGCGCATGTTCTCCCAGGGGTTTTTACATAGAAAGGGTCTGATCAGGACCCGGGGTGATCGTTATAGAGACGCTCTGCATGGGGTAGCTCACTGTGTGCCCAGGGCTCACCTGCATCGTCACTAACCCTCATGGGTTACCGACCAGGAAATGGAGGCTCAAAGAGGTAAAGGTACTTTCCCAAGTCACCCAACAAGGAAGCAGCCAAGCTACAACTCAAACCCAGGTCTGTGTGGCTATAACTTTTATGCACGTTCAGTTACTAATAACAATGATAATAATAATGAAAGATATTGTTATAGGATATTTACCTTTTATAGGCATTCTCTCACCAAATTCCAACAACAGCTCTGTGTGTTAGGAATGATGATCATCATCCCATTTTACAGATGAGGAAACTGAGGCTCAATGAACTGAAGAAAGTGTTCAAAGTCACATAGCTCCTAAGTGGAGAGCTGCCTCTCAAACCCTGGCACGCCAGAATCCACAGAATACTCCTCTGAGGGTTATTAGGCCTCTCAGCCTCTGCTCTGTAGGAACCAAAAATTAAAAATGAGCTTCTCAGACAGATTCAAAGTGCAGGGTGCCACTCTAACTAATGTGGCACTGGGGGTGGCTGAGGCACAGGAGGCCTCGGCAGGGGCTGTGGCAGGTAGGAGACCCCGAAGGCTAAAGGCTCTGAGCCAGGGGTCGCTGGTTGCCCCAGGGCTGAGGGGCAGAGGGTGCTGCTCCAGTTTATTATTCTCCAGCCCCCTCCATCCCCCACCATGGCTGCTTCTGGGCCCAGGCCAGATCCATCCTGCTCATGTCCTGCACAGAATTCAAAGTCACATCCTAGCTGTGTGACCTTGGTCTAGTCCTTGAACCTCTCTGAACCTACTTTTTCTCATATGTAATTTTGGATAATTCCTGACCGCCTCACCTCACAAGATCCTTATGAGTAACCACTATTTGGGAAAACACTTGTAATTTGTAAAGCAGTGTAGGGTGGACAGTTGTTCACCCTTGTGGCATAAGGAAAACAGTACGGAACTTTGAGTCAGAACATCTGACTTTGATATGCCCTTTTCTAACTACACAGTCTTGGGTGAGTCACTTAATTGGAGACAGGAGAGCTTCAATCTTATCATCTGTAAAAAGGGGTAAATAATTTGCCCTACTTCCGCAAGAGATAAGAATTGAATGAGGGGAGATCCCTGTAAAGCCTGTTCTGAAGGCTGAAGCGTTCCACACTGGCTGTTCATCATCTGTTATTATCCGTTTATGATTTGGGAGTTCTGGCAGGGAGGAAGACACCCCCCCAGTAAGCTCCTCTCCCCCTCTTGCCTAGTGCTCCTTGTACTACAATGAAGAAAAGGAAAAAAAATGCAGCCAATTTAGGGCAGAGGAGGCAGGCTGGCTGCCCGCTCCTTATCTTTCCAGACTCAGTCACAGTCTCCTCCGAGACAAACACTTCCTGACCCTGTCAGGTCGACCTGACCCTTCGCTCGTAGTCAACAGATTTTTCTCATCATCCTGTAGCCCTTCCGGGCATTTCCTGACCTGTAGGCAGTCAGTGGAGCCACTTTGAGGGAAGACATTGGAGCCAGACTGCCTGGGTTCAAATCCCACCTCAGCCACTTAATCACTGCCTGATCCCTTTGGGCAAGTGACTCAACCTCTCTGTGCCTCAGTTTATCTGTAAAAAGGGGCTAAGAGAGTACCTGCCCTGTGGAATTATGGGTTAAATGGGATAAAGCGCGTCAAACACTCCAAATGTTTACAACAATTACTGCAGAGTCCCTGAGTGGTGCAAATAATTAATGTGCTTGGCTGCTAACCAAAAGGTTGGCGGTTTGAACCTACCTAGCGGCTGCACAGAGGAAAAACCTGGCAATTTGCTTCCATAAGGTTGATAGCCAAGAAAACCCTATGGGGCAGTTCTACTCTGTCGCGTTGGGTCACTATGAGTCAAAAATGACTCGACGGCACCCAATAACAATTACTGCAGAGTCCCTGGGTGGTGCAAACAGTTAACATGCTCAGCTACTAACCGAAAGGTTGGAGGTTCAAGTCCACCCAAAGGCACCTCAGAAGAAAGGCCTGGTGATCTACTTCTGAAAGATCAGCCATTGAAAACCCCATGGGACACTGTTCTCTGACACACGTGGGGTTGCCATGAGTCAGAATCAATTCAACAGCAACTGAGGTTTTTTTGTTTTTTATGATTACTGCTGTGGTTATATTATAAATGTTGTGGGCATTTCAATCATGAGGCCTTTGAGGGCAAGGCTCGTGGGCAATCCATCGCTAGATTCCAAAGACCTAGCACAGTCAGGATGTAGAGGAACTGTTCCGAGAATGCTGGATAAGTGAATTAATGAGTAATGCGTGAATGAATGGGTTTATCCAAAGAATCTCCTGAGAAGACAACAAATAAGAATCAGTCCATGATTCCGCCATCACAGCCTGGAGCCTCCACAGAGCCAAGAGTATTTTAGAATAGCCCTAGTCCTGACCTCCTGTGTGGTCAGCCTTGGCCAGATCCAGGTGCAGCCTGTGTGTCCAGCTGTGGACTTCTAGCTGATGAAAGGGAGCACTGAGGGGTAGGTGGGGATGGAGCAGAAGACAGGCATCCAGGTGGACACATGGCAGGGAAAGCTGGAAAGAATTTGGACAACTAAATTTAGAGAAGGCCAGAGTGAGTTTTTTCTCCTCTCTCTCTCCTTCATTCCTTTCTTTCTTCCTTCTTGCCTGCCTGCCTGCCTGGAAGAATTTTTTTAACTAAAGTACAATTTATGTACAATAAAATGCACTGTATATATTAAATATTCAGGTCAATGAGTTTTGACAAGTTAAATCATGCTGTAACCACCACCCAGCCAAGATCAAGAACATTCCCATCACCCATTTATCTGGTGTTCTCTGAGGAGAAGTTCCCTCATGCCCTTTTCCAGGCAATCCCACTCCCATCCCCCAGAGGCAGCCCAGTTCTGACTTCCATCCCCATAACTTAGTTTTGCGTGTTCTAGAGCTTTGTATAGAGTCATACACTCGTACTCCTTTGTGTCTGCCTGTTGTTCGGCATAATGCCTGTGAAATTCACTCATGTTGCTGTGGACATCAGTATTTTGTTCCTTTTTGTTGCCAACGAGTAGTATGGTGTTGTATGAAAATACCACATTTTGCTTATTCATCTGCTTGTTGATCGGTATTTGGGTTGCTTTCAGTTTGGAGCTATTAGGAGTCAGGCTGCCCTGAGCCACGGTGTGTTCTTCAAGGTTGAGCATATGGGCTCCCCTGCAGCACGAGTGTCTATGTGAGCAGAGTCACCGCGTGTGGTCCTACAGACTGCGTCCATGGAGGGACGCCTGGCCTGGCCAAGGGAACAACTAGGGCTGAAACAGGTTTCACGCTCTTCACCAAGCCGTGCTCCATGAGGCCAGAACCCCACGGGGACATCTGTGTCCCGTTCACATAGAGGTATCCTGTGGGCTAATGGGGCCGAGACCCAAAGAAAAGTGCACCTAGTGAAATACTACAGCATTGCTGGGGCTCTTCTTTCTCTAGGAGGCTTTAAGATGGGGCTGGGGTTTTGGCCTTCTGGGAGGGGTCTCCTGGACCCTTCCTGGGAAGGGTGGACAAGGTAACTTCCCAATGTTCTTCACTCCCAGGACTCTAGGCTCCTCCAGGAAGCAGGACAACACAGGGTGAGAGCATGGGATGTGGAGTCAGGGATATCTGAGTTCAAGTCCCAGAAATACCCATCATTCACTGGGGCACCCTGGACCAGTGATTTCCTCTTTCTGAGTTTCTGTTTACTCATTTGCCAAGTGCCCATGATCCCTGCCTCCTGGAGTCATCTTGATGGTTCCATGACATGTTGTTTGTGGCTTTCTGAGTACAGAGCATGGCATGTGGACATGGTAGATGGTGATGAAGGATATCGCATGGTCTCTTGATCCAGTACATAAAATGACTTCCACTGGGTCATAAAAGGGCTCTCTGACATTCTGGAAGGAAGCATGGGCCCAAGATGGTGCTACTTCTTGAATGGAAAGGGGTTGGGGAGAAGGAGGACTGGGCCTGAGTAACTCTCTCCTTTGTGCTTTCCAGACCTGTCTTCCTCGCTGGAAGTTTTGCGTGAGTGACACAGAAAACAACCTGGGCTTTGCGCTGGGCCCCATGTTTGTCAAAGCGACCTTCGCCGAGGACAGCAAGAACATAGTAAGTGTCTCCCCGTGGACACAGGCAGGGACATCGTGCCTGCAATAGCCTTTTGTGGGCTTGACAGCCTATCTGTGGTCTGCTCTGGACCCTTCCGACTCCAGGCCAGAGAGCCCTGGGGCTCCAGCCTGCACTGAAAAGTTCCATTTTCTCAAGCCCTGAATAATGTGAGTTACTTGTAATAGCTATCATTATTGAGTGTCAGGTGCTTTATCATAGTATCTCATTTGACCCACACAGCACCCCTTTGAGGTTATAATAGCCATCTCCACCTCCAGGGGGTGACATTTTTCTTAATCTGCGTTGATAGGCTTGTTCTAAAGAGACAGAGGGTTACTCAGAATGGATCAAAGACCTGAATATAGCACCTAAAACTATAAAGATTATGGAAGAAAAAATAGAGACAACACTAGGTGCCCTAATATGTGGCATAAATTCAATACCAAACATAACTAAAAATGCATGAACAGCAGAAGATGAACTAGATAATCTCTAGTTTTCTAGGGATGAGAGGGAGGGGGAATCTCGATAGTAGACACTTGTTATTTTTGGTGAAAAGGCAAGACCAAATCAGCACAACTTGACCAAGGTAAATAAAGACACTAAGAAGTACACAGGAAAAAAAAAGAGTCTAATCTCTAAAATTTATAGAAAACTTCAACTCCTCAACATCAAAAAGACAAACAATCCAGTTAAAAAATGGGCAAAGGATATGAACAGATACTTCACCAAAGAGGACATTCAGAATGCTAACAAACACAAGAGGAAATGCTCACGATCATTAGCTATTAGAGAGAAGCAAATCAAAACTACAATGAGATATCATCTCACCCCAACATTACTGGCACTAATCAAAAAAACAGAAAATAACAAATGTTGGAGAGGTTATGAGGATATTGGAACTCTTATACACTGCTGGTGGGAATGTAAAATTGTAAAACCACTAGAAAATGATACAGCACTTCCTTAAAAAGCTAGAAATAGAAATACCATATGACCCAGCAATCCCACTCTTGGGATATACCCTAAAGAAATAAGAGCTGTGACACCAATAGACATATGCACACCCATGTTCATTGTAGCATTATTCACAATAGCAAAAAGATGGAAACAACCTAAGTGTCCATCAACAGATGAATGCATTAACAGACTGTGATACATACAATGGAATACTATGCAACGATAAAGATAATGATGAATCTGCAAAAATCTCACAACATGAATGAATTTGGAGGACATTATACTGAATGAAATAAGTCAATTGCAAAAGGAAAAATATTGTATGAGACCACTATTATAAAAAAACAAGAAAATGTTTACACACCAAAAAAAAAAAAATTCTTTGATGGTTACCAAGGATGCGAGGGGGAGGGAGGGAAAATTACCAAATAGATAGAAGACGTGTTAATATTGATGAAGGGAAAAGCAATGTACAATATGGGGAAGTCAGCAAAACATGACCAAAGCATGAGAGGACATTGAGAGGAACACAAGAATGACGGACAACAACAGTAATTACTATAGCATAGACAATCCTGCAACGACACTATTAATAAACACTAGTTTACGAACAGATACATAGGTAGATAGGCATGCCAAGGGGTGTGGGAGGGTGTAAGAGAACACACCTATCTGCAGATATAGGTTTGGTGGTGGCTATTTCTACATACATAACTGTAGGTGCTGCTTATATATTAATATACATACTAGAGCACACAAGGGCCACAGTCAGGGCCACCTCTTAGATATAACCAAACACCTTGTGAGATGAAGTTCCTAGGCTCAAAGGCAAACAACCATAGACTTGGGAGATATCTATGTCAATTGGCACAACATAGCTTATAAAGACAAAGTTCTGCATCCTACTTTGGTGAGTAGTGTCTGAGGTCTTAAAAGCTTGCGAGCCACCATCTAAGATACATTTATTGGACTCTTACTGTCTGGAGCAAAGGAGAGTGAAGAAACCCAAAGACTCAAGGGAACAATTAGTCTAAAGGACTAATAGACCACGTGAACCGCAGCCTACACAACCCTGAGACGAGAAGAACTAGATAGTGCCCAGCTACCACTACCGACCACACTGACTGGGATCACAACAGAGGATCCTGGACAGAGCAAGAGAAAAATTGTAGAACAAAAAATCAAATTCACAAAAAAGACCAGACTTATTGGTCTGACAGAGACTGGAGGAACCCCCGAGACTATGGCCCTAAGACACCCTTCTGAACTGGAACAGAAGTTATTCCCAGAGACTATCTTTCAGCCAAACCATAGACAGGCCCATAAAATAAACAATAATACCCAAGAGGAACATGCTTCTTAGAACAATCAATTATACGAGATCAAAATGGCAACATTTGCTCAAAAGCAAAGATGAGAAGGCAGGAATGGATAGAAAATCAGGACGAAAGGGAACATGGAAACTAGGATGAAAATGGGGAGAGTGCTGACACATTGTGGGGAGTGAAACCAATGTCATGGAACATTTTATGTACAAACTATCAAATGGGAAACTAATTTGCTCTGTAAACTTTCACCTAATACACAATAAAAAAATTTTTTTAAAAAGAAAGAGACATTCCCCGAGACCATGGTCCCCACACTCACAGGCCATTTTTGTTTGAAAGAATGACTGACAGAAAAACTGGCTATTCAAACGTAAGCATTTGGCAGACGTTTTCTCGAATAAAATATGTCTGTTACTTCAAAAAGCAAAAAAAAGAAAGAAAGAGACAGAGGGACATCATGGCTAAGCGCCATGGAGACATCCAGACCCAAGCTCAGATCCTGGCTGTACCACTTCCTGGCTGAGTGACTTGGAACAGTATTCTCACCTCATCTGTAATGTGGAGATGGTGATCCCCATCTGTAGAGAGAGGATAAATGAGATACTACATGTAAGGGGCTTAGCAGAGCACCTGGCACAAAAGAAGGACTTAATAAATAGTAGCCATTATATTATTGTTGTAACTTTTATTACTAAAATTATTGATTACATAGCTATCATGTGCAGCTGAAGGTCAGCAAGCCAAGACTCAGATACACTAAGTGGCTTACCAGTGAGCAGCTGAGGCAGAATGAGAGTCGAGGTCTGTCAGACATCAGTGCCTCTACTCTTTCTACTGCATGACCCTGCCTTCCCTTTCTAGACTCTTCTGCCTCCAGATCTGCCTGTGACATTATCACCCTCAAGAGCAGCCATTCATCCATAGATTTTGAAGCCCATTCCATCAAAAGGAGTTCTGTGATCCAGTAATTTTGGGAAAGGCTATTTATTCTCTTTCCAAAAGAATCACAGTGCCTATGACCACATTAAAGGCTCTGAAAAGTCCTGTAGCGAAGAGACTTTTCTAATTTTCCCAGATCTTGTCCAAAGCTTATTTGACCATGGGACCCTGTTTATGCAGACCCAGCATGGTCTCACAGGATGTTGGTGTTCTGAGGAACACGGTGTGGGAAACATGGCTGTGGCCTTCCTTCTTAGCCCAGAACCTGGGAGCCTAAGGCTTTCAGCCAAAACCTGAGTTCAGTCTCTGCCCCCACATAATCCTGTACATGGGGTGCCCACTGCATTTAGGTGAATCCAGTGCCCAGGCCTCACTGGTACAGCGTCTGTCTCCTCAGGCCAGTGAGATCATCTTGGAGATCAAGAAGGCGTTTGAGGAAAGCCTGAGCACGCTGAAGTGGATGGATGAAGACACTCGTAAGTCAGCCAAGGAAAAGGTGAGGCTTGCCAGGTGCTTAAACGGGTCACGGAGGCCTCCAGCATACGGGACAGCAGCCACAGCTGAAGGAGGGTGGGTGAAGGAGGGACTAGTTCTATGGAGTGAGCACAGCATGGACATGGTCTCTGCCTTCAGGGGGTGAGCCATCTGGCAGGATGGAGGGACAGCCTTAGATGCATGATTACACTAAGGACTGTATAAAAACAAACTATGCCACGTGTGTGAGAGAAAAGTGCGGCATGTATAGTGGGCAGTGAGCGCTCAGACACAGTCCAGTGGGGTGGTGGTCAGGGCAGGCTTCCCTCTGGAAATGACATTTAAGCAGAGAATCAAAGAATGAGTAGAAGTTAGCCAAAGGGGGAATCATTCCAGAAAGAGATTTGAAATCCCTGAGGTGGGAAGAGCCTGGCCTCTGTGTCCTCTTGGCCCAGACCCCAAACCCGGCACCCCTAGAGCAAGGGTCCAGCCTGCCTACGTGGCTCACCTCTCACTGTCCTCTCTGTCTCTCCTGCCCAGGCGGACGCAATCTACAACATGATAGGCTACCCCAACTTCATCATGGACCCCAAGGAGCTGGACAAAGTGTTCAATGATGTGAGTGGCTTCCATGGCCCCCTTGCATCCCCATATGTCCCTGGGGATCCCCACTTGGAAAAGGGTAGAGGCAGGGCTGGGTCCAGATGCCTGCTGGCGGCATCGTTGCTGTTGCAATATTATGAGATGATCGCAGTGGGGGTTTGAGGATGGATCTGACAGGAGGAGGCCGTTCCTTGCTCCTTCCTTTCCTGGGCCAGACGAGGCCCCTGCCTCCCTGCAGCCACCGTCGGGTAGTACCTGGTAGTCAACACCAGGACACGTGCTGAGTGCCCTGCTGGAAATGGCCAGCTCCGTGTAATGAGTGGGAAATAATGGGGGGACAGATCCTAGAGGTGCACAGGGAATTGGTGCCCCTAAAACATCAGGAGGTGAATAAAGAGTGAAACTCTTCATACAGCCTCTCCTTTCCCTGCCCTAGAGTTGCCTCATATCCATGGGGTCCTCTCCGAAAGAAACCTGGACCTCTGATTTTGACCTTGAAATGCTAATGGGAAAGAGGAAGCATAAATCCCAAACACATTTTTAAGCTTAATTTAGGCAAAAAGGGTAGTTGATACAACCCTGCTGGTTAGAACTGCTGGCAAATTACTCCTTTAAATGGATTAGGCTTCTGCCTCAAAAGATAAAGTTTTATATCTTCTTATGATTGAAATTTGTGAGTTCAAGCCTTTTTTTTTTTTTTCCAGTTCTGCCTGTTGCATTTTTTCAAATTGTGGTAAATATATATATATATAACAAAACATTTGACATTTCAGCAGTCTTCACACGTATAGTTCAGTGACATCAGTTATGCTCATCACACTGCTCAGCCATCATCTTTACCCTGTTCCCATATTATACCATCACCCTTAGCAGAAGATCGCTGTCTCCTAAGCAGTGCAAGCATTTTTGAAATTATAATAACCTCTCATTTTGGTTATATTTAAAACCTAAGACTATCAAAATCACCTTTGAAAATAGGGGATTCATTTTGTAGCCTTTTCTGTCTCTTTCTTTTTTAAAAATAATATTTTATTGTGTTTTTGGTGAAAGTTTATATAACACTTTTTAAATTGTTCCCATTTCACAATTACTACACATGTTATTCAGAGACACTGGCTACATTTTTCACAATGTGTCAGCATTCTCGTTACTTCCTTTCTGGGTGTTTCACTTCCAGTAATCTGGTTTCCCTGTCCCCTGGCCCTGTCATCTCTGCTTTAGAGTAATTGTGGACCATTTGGTCTCATGTGATGATTTCTTTAAAGGTGCACAGTACTCACTGGTAATATTTTTTATTTTATAAGCCGTTCTGGAGTTTAGCGAAAAGGTGCTCTCAGGTGGTAGTTTTCGTTCAAGGTTTATGGAGTATGTCAGGGCAGTAGTCTTGGGAAGTCCTCTAGTCTCAACCGGTCCAGTATGTCTGGACTTTTTAAGAATTCGTGTTCTGTTCCACATTTTTCTCCCTATCTACTGTGGCCCTGATGAGAACGGTCAGTAGTAGGAGCCAGGCACCATCTAATTCTTCTGGTCTCAGGGTAGATGTAGACTGTTAGTACTGTAGATTATATAGTTTCTTCTTTAAGTCTTTGGTTCCCTTCTTTCTCTTTTGCTCCAGACGCGATGAGATCAATAGTTGCAGTAGCTTTTTCTCTTGAAAATAATTGAAGATGCCCCAGGGTGTCATGATACAAGGCCCAGAGACTCCTGGAGTCAGCCCAGGCTGAGCTCTCAGGATAACAGTCCTACCCCAGAGAGCCAAACATTTTATCCAAGACCTGATGTAAAGCCAGAAAAATCTGGAGTGAATCTGAGGGAGAAGGTTGCAGCTGTCAAGAGCTAAAAGACTGGGCTGAGTAATGAAGCGGGTGTGGGAAAAGGCCTGACCCTGGACATTGCAGAGAAGGAGATAGATCCTGTCTTGATTTATTAGATCTGTGCTGTCCCGTATGGTAGCCATTAGCCATACAGAGATATTTGATTCATTCACATTAAAAGTAATTAAAATTAAATAAATTAAAAATCCAGTTCCTCAGTTGCACTGCCCACATTTGAAATGCTCGATAGGCACATGTGGCTTGTTGTTGCTGTTATTAGGTGCTATCGGGTTGGTTCTGCCTCATAGCGACCCTCTGTACAACAGAACGAAACACTGCCGAGTCCCGCGCCATTCTCACAATCGTTGCTATGTTTGAGCCCATTGTTGCAGCCACTGTGTCAATCCATCTCCTTGAGGGTCTTCCTCTTTTTCACTGACCCTCTACTTTACCAAGCATGATGTCCTTCTCCAGGGACTGGTCCCTCCTGATCACATGTCCAAAGTACATGAGATGAAGTCTCGCTATCCTCGCTTCTAAAGAGCATTGTGGCTGTACTTCTTCCAAGACAGATTTGTATGCTCCACTGGCAGTCCATGGAATATTCAATATTCTTTGCCAACAGTGCCTACCATATTGGACAGTGCAGATACAGAGCATTTCCATTTTCATAGAGGGTTCTATTGGGTAGCACTGGAGATATTTCTTGCTTAAGGCTCAGGCACTCTAGGGGGATATCCCGGAGCCCTGTGATATTGTCAGGAGCAGCCTGGCCAAAGCTTGTAGCGTGTGCTTGATTGAAGTGGAGAGTTAGTGCCAGGCCCCATCAGGGCTGAGGGAAGAGCCAAAGCCTACAGCCCAGGGTGCCCCCTCCATCTAGTCTCTGACCTGCGACCAATCCCTGAACCTCTCGGGGTCTCAGTTTCCTCGGTTTTAGAAGGAGGGGTTTGCACTAGAGGATCTGCAGTGCCTCCTAGCTCAGACACACTCTGACCTTGTGACTGCTTTCTCCTTCCAGTACACTGCGGTCCCGGACCTCTACTTTGAGAACGCCATGCGGTTTTTCAACTTCTCGTGGAGGGTCACTGCCGACCAGCTCAGGAAAGCTCCCAACCGAGATCAGTGAGTCCTCCTGGGCTTCTCTGGAAGGTGCTGGCTCCTGGCACATTCGGGTGCTCTGGTCTGGGCTCACATTTGTCTAGCACTTACCATGTGCCAGATATAATTGTCATCAGAGCCCTCTGCAGGTGGATACTCTTGCTATCCCTACTTTTCAAATGAAAGAACCAAGGAAAAAAGAAGTGTTGCCTGGCTAGCAAGTGGTGGAGCTGGGGTCAGCCCATATCTGTCTGCCTCCAGCGCTCAAGCTATTGGTGGAGTAAGCCTGGCTTCTGAAGTTGAACAGATCTGGCATCAAATCTTGGCTACTCCACTTCAGCATCCTGAGCCTTTGTTTCATTATCTGCAAAACAGAAAAGTACTGAAAAAAAAAAAAAAACCCGTTGCCATTGAGTCGATTCTGACTCATAGTGACCCTGTAAGACAGAGTAGAACTGCCCCATAGGGTTTCCAAGGAGCAGCTGGTAGATTCAAACTGCCAACCTTTTGGTTAGCAGCCTGAGCTCTTAACCACTGCACCACCAGGGCTCCCAACAAGGACAAGTTTCCTGTAATTCCTCACTAACAGGAGTAGTGGTTTCTCAGGGACAGTTCCCCATGGTAGCCTGGAGAAGTTTCAGGATAGGTCCCTGAAAGCTGTGGTTCACTTCACTGTACATAGGAATCTTCCCGGAAACTTTAAAAATATATGTATAACTCCCTGCCCCCTACCCTAGACCTTAAATCAGAATAACGTGGAGTGAGACCTGAGGATCTGTTTTTTAACAGTCTCCTCAGAAAAGTCAGATGTAGTCAGCCCAGCCCTACTCCTTCTTAGACTGTGCTTTCTCCATTCCTAAAATATTTTACAGAAATCTTACCAAAAGGGCAAAGCAACTTCTCTTTGCCTCTGGCGCCCCCTCATGGACAACAGAGGTTTGAACATCTCTGTTTCCCGTAAGTTTCCCACCTTCAACTAGGGCGCCCCCTAAACACACGAGGGTGAGCTTTTACCTCCGCGAAGTACAGCACAGGCACTGCCACAAGGTTGTGAGTTTTATCTGAAGTCTTAATTTAGCTTAAAAATTTCATGTGAATTTTGTCTCCTACCATTAATGTAAGGAGCCCTAGTGGTGCAATGGGTAAGCGCACGGCTGCTAACCAAAAGGTTTGCTGTTTGAATCTACTCAGCAGCTCTACAGGCCAAAGACCTGGTAATCTCCTTCTGTGAAGATTACAGCCTAGAAAACCCTATGGGGCAGTTCTGCTCTGTCACATAGGGTCGCTATGAGCAGAATCTACTCAACGACACCCAATGAAAACAACAACCCATTAATGTATCCATGATTATTTGAATATAAATATGAGGCTTTAAATTTCTCAGTATCTGTCTGTGGCTTTATGCACCCCTTAAACCATCTCTGTAGAGCTCACCTAGAGGAGACAGAGCCACTGTCTAGGCTCTTGGGGAAAGTGTCCTTTCTGTCTTGTTTCACTCCTCACTGGCCCTTCTCCCACCCCCAACCCCCCCACGCCAGAAAGGCATTGAGAGACCAGATATTCCATTATTCTATACAATTGGTTTCAAACTTTTTTGTCTCAGGATCCCTCCATACTCTTAAAAATTATTGGGGCCAAAAGAGCTTTTGTTTATGTAAGTTATACCAGTTTTTATGAAAATTTTATTTTATGAAAAATATATTTTCCAAAACAAAACAAAAATTGTGGAAAAAGAAGTATTGCTTTACTGTTACAACATGCTGTTTTGAAATACAGCAAGAAAATCTAACTTCACACAGATAAGGTCGTTAAAAGAGAAAGAGAGAATAGTCTTTCCTGATACCTGTGCATATGGTTCTTTGATACCGTACCAAAGCTTGGCAAGTAGTAGTTTCTTAAAGGTTAGTTGTTACGTGGAATCTGAAGCCGTATCTATGAACTTTTCATACTGTTACATTAAAATCCATTGGCCTCTGTTACAGTTTAAATGAATCTTGTGCTCCAGCATGATTTTGTAAAGTCATACGTTGGGTCATTTGGGAAACACTATATAATATCAAAAAATATTATATTTTTAATATCAACACTGATCTCATGAGAAAAACCTTTAAGTTTTGGGAAACTGGCAAGGTTATGGTGGCAAATACAAGTTTTTCAATTTTAGTTTTTGCTTGAAACCTCAAATTTTTATCATTGGCAACAAACAGTGCTAGCTGTCTGCCTTAAAGTGACAAACTCACTTTTTTCATTTCAGGAAAATACCAGCAAATACTCATGTCTGAATTTCCATAGTTTTATCAGTGATCTTTCTCAAGTAAAAGTCGTGTTCCATGAAGAAAGCAGAAGTGTTTTACGTGTACTTCCGTTCGGTCACACGGAATAGTAAAAAGACTTATGCTCAAGAGTCTAGATTTAATGAAATTAATAATTATGCTACTTTATCAAAGACAGTCTTAAGTGAAAGTGGTCTTTTCCCCTTTGAGCGCATACCGGTGACAAACACAATGACTACTAGAACAATTTGGAAACTCGATTATTCTAAGGCCAGCTTTTGCAACCACCACTGCAAATGTCAACACAGTATAAAAGGCAAATAACGTTTTTAAATTATTATGAAAATAGTTGTAACCTCACAGACCCCTGAAAGGATCTTGAGTATCCTCCCTAATGAGGTGTCCACAGATCACGCTTTTGAGAACTGCTAATAGATACATATTTAGCTTAGACAGTGATGACTTGATGACCAGTGTAGAAGGGTCCACCTTGCCCTTTCTAACAGCTCCAGTATCCCACTATGTGGGTGTGGCATCGTTTATTTAACCAGTCTCTCATTTATAGACATTGAGGTTTTTTCTAGTTTTTCCCTCTCAGAAACACTGCTGCTGTGGATATCCTTATACTTGTGTGCACTTGGGCCCTGGGATCAAGGGGAATCATATTTTTTTTAAAATAATTTATTTGTTGTTATTGTTATTGTTGAAAATGTACAGAGCAAAACATATACCAATTCAACAATTTCTACACGTACAATTCAGTGACATTGCTTACATTCTTCAAGTTGTGCAACTTTCTCACCCTCCTTTAGCAAATTGTTCCTCCCCCATTAACATAAACTCACTGCCCCTAAGCTTCCTATCTCACCTTTTGAGTTGCTTTTGTCAGTTTGATCCCAGGTAGATAGTTCTTTAAAAGAGCACAATGATCAAGGCAGATAGGAATCACATTTTTAAGGCTTTTGTACTGATTACTAAGGTGCCTTCCAGATGGCCTGTCCCCACCTGCCCTCCCACCAGCTGTGCCTGAGCGCTCAGGCCTGTGTCTCTTGCAGGTGGAGCATGACCCCGCCCATGGTGAATGCTTACTACTCTCCCACCAAGAACGAGATCGTGTTTCCAGCTGGAATCCTGCAGGCACCCTTCTACACTCGCTCCTCACCCAAGTAGGTTACTCCTGGTGCTCCCACCCACCCTCCTTATCCCACCCCTTGGAGGACACCCAGCCCAGCCCACCCTGTGGTCCACAGCTGATCACACAACCAAGCCAGTCTGAATGAGCAATCTTTGTCTCAGTAGCCCAGTGGCCCATGTAGCAGGCAGTTTCAGAGAGGCCGAATTAACATCCTCACTCCCTTACTTTCCCTCCAAGAGTCTCTTGGATCTGGGAGCCCCTACACAGTGGGATCCTAGGGTGTGTCATGGACTTAGGAGCCCTATATAGGGGAAATTCCCCTCTAGTAATTTTTTAAAGCAGTCTTGGCTGGGGAGAAATGAAATCCATACATCATGGATTTGAAACCCAGGTCTGCTGTTTGCTGACTGTGTGGCCCTTGGGCAAAGTGAGTGAACCGTTCCAAGCCTCGGCTGACTCATTTACGGCGTCAGTTAATAATGCCTAACTCTTCTGAGATAACTGACAAGGACAGTGCAGTTCTGTAGAGCATCTAGCGCAGTACTTGGCACCCACTGGGCACCAGCTGACCACAGCTGATTCTGCCCAGCATCTGACTGGCTTCAGGGCCTGGCTGGAGGCCCGGGCTAGGTCGTGTCCTCACAGAGCCCTGTGGGACTCAGCTGTGTCTCCAGGCCCAGCAAGCGAGGATCACATACCTAAACAAGAGTCAGAGGCCCTCCCCTCATGGCATCATGCTCACCTTCATATCCTTCCCCTCCAGGGCCTTGAACTTTGGTGGCATCGGTGTCGTCGTGGGCCATGAGCTGACTCATGCTTTCGATGATCAAGGTACACAAGCTCCTTGGTCCCCTTCAACATGATCCATCCCAGCCCCACTGCCTCTGCTTTCTTCTCCCTCACCTCTAAGTAGCTTAGCTTTGGAGACAGATAGATCTGGATTCAAATTCTGGCCCTGCCACCTGCTAACTGTATGAACTTTTGCAAGCCCCACCATTCCTCCAAGCCTTCATATCCTAGTCTGTAAAATGGGAATGCCAATCCCAATCTCATAGATGATTGTGAGGACTGTGAAATGTGTAGTGAAGCAGCCTGCTCTTGGGAGTGCTCAGTAGTGGTGGTGGGTATTAGTCATCGTCAGGAGCACACAGTTCCACCAGTCCAGAGACTTCGCTTGGCCCGCCATAGTTGGCACAGCTGAAATCAGTCCCCTCCTCAGCAGCTAACGTCCAGAACCTTCTCCCATTGCCTCCTGCCTTGGGGAGCCCCAAAAGCCAAGAAGGAAGAGTCAGATGCTGGAGGCTGGTGCCCTTCTTGTGACCCAAGTGTTGCCCGCTGCAATAGCTACTTCCTGGGCATTGGTTACACAGGGTCAGGGGCTCTTAGCCCATCTTGAAAATAAATCCCGCCCCGAAGGTTCATGTCTGAACATGCTGGCCCTTTGCCTGGGTCACTGTCCTCCAACCTCTCCCCTAATTGGCTAATTCACCCACTTTAGCACTCAAATAGGCATCCTTGCCCCAGTTAGTAGATGGATAGACAGGTGAAGCCACTTCTCACCAAGAGGAAAGATCGGGAGCAGCAGGCCCCTGCTCTGCCACCCTCTCCTTGACCTGACGCTTCCCCTGGCCCACAGGACGGGAGTATGACAAGGACGGGAACCTCCGGCCCTGGTGGAAGAACTCATCCGTGGAGGCGTTCAAGCAGCAGACAGAGTGCATGGTGGAGCAGTACAGTAACTACAGCGTGAACGGGGAGCCGGTGAACGGCCGGCACACCCTCGGCGAGAACATCGCGGATAACGGGGGCCTCAAGGCAGCCTACCGGGTAAGAGCCCCACCCCCTACACACCCCAGCCCCAGGTCTGGGTCTGTCCGGACGCCTCGTCAGTGAAGAAGCATTGCAGATACCCTTGGGCAAGCCACAGCAGCAATATGAGCTTCCGTTTCCTCATCTGTGAAATGGGTGGTGATGAGACTGATGGGGGTGATGTCTGTGACAGTACCGAGCACAGAGCTTGGCACACAGAGGCTTTGGACTCTTGAGTCTCGCCTGAACTGAGAGACACAGGAAAGGGCTTGGACTGGATCTGCATGAAGACCCTGCTTGTTCTTACCATTGTAGGGAGGACACCGCTAAGTCAGTCAGCAATGGGCCCGGGAGGAGCACATGGGCTGAGGGGGAGGGGGATTGGACATGGAGCTGGTTCGGGCTCTTGAGTAAATCGCTCATCCTCCTTGAGCCTCAGTTTGCTGGGCTGTGAATCTCTAACACCTGCCTCTTTGGGTTGTTGAGAAGATGAAACAAGATAACTTGAGCACAGGGTCTGGTCCTGAGTGGCACTCAGAATGTTAGCTGAGTTGGATGGGAGAGATAAGAGGAATGAGAGAGAAGGAGGAGGTGTCTGCCAGGGAGGGCAGTAGGGAGAGTTCTCCCACCATCACGGTAAGAGCAGCAATACCAAGAGGTGCCATTATTGAGATCTGGTTATATGCCAGGCTCTGTGCTCCATACCCCCACAACAACTTCACATTTAAATAGTATAACCCCCATTTTACAGATGAGGAAACTGAGCCCAGAAACATTCGGTAACTTGCCTTAAGTCCATTAGTCAATGAAAACATGTGGTGAACCTTCTACCCACCAGGTACCGTTTTAGGCACTTGCGATTCTGTCGCAAGACAGACGGGTCCTGTTCTCATAATGCGTACGATTTTAGTTGGGGGCTGGATAGTCAATAATACCTAAACAAATAAATAAGATAATGTCAGGTATTGATAAGATGAAGCATATAAAACAGGGTAAAGTAATGAAGAATAATGGGGGGGGGGAGTGGTCATTGTGGGCCTTCCGGAAAGGACATTTGAACTGAGACCTAAGTGGTGAGGAAGAGGCAGGGGAAAGTGGGAAAAGAATAGTCTCAGCAAAAGGAACAGCAAGTGCAAGGGCCGTGAGCTGGGCACAAGCCTGGCACGTTCAAGGACAGGGCAGGGGGCAGGAGTGGAGGGAATGCACGGCCAAGTGGGAGAAGGTGAGGTTGAATAGTGGTGGGGACCAGATCAGCTGGGCCTCTGTAGGCTGAGTAGGGAGCTTGGTTTTCTTCTGGATGTAATAGGAAGCCACTGCAGGGGTTTTTTGTTTTGTTTTGATTTTTAATTAGAAGAATTGCATGATCTAATTTATCCTATAAAACAAGGTTCAGCAAACCTATAGCCCAGGGGCCAAATCCAGCCTGTTTTTGTAAGAAGTATTTTTGGCATACAGCCATGCCCATTTGTTTCCATATCGTGTGTGGCTGCTTTGGTGCTACAGGGTAGAGTTAAGTGATTGCAACAGAGGCATATGGCCCACAAAGCTGAAAATATTTGCTATCTGGCCCTTTACAGAAAAAGTTTGCCAACCTTTGCTTTATAAGGTCACTTAAGTTGCTATGTGGGGAGAGGATTGGAACTGGACCCATTTGAGTTTGGGAGACTAGTGAGAAAGTTGTTGAGGTTGTCCAGGCAAGAGAAGGGATTTACTAACGGGAAGGGTGAGAAGTGGTCAGATTTGGGATGTTTGGGTTGACTAAAAGAGAAGAACCAAAGAAGAATTCTGGGATTTTGGCCTGAGCAGCAGGCTGGATGGTCGCAACATTTACTGTGATGGAGAAAGCACACGTGTGTGTGCGCGTGAGTGTGTGCGTGCATGTGTGTGCGTGTGGTGTGTGTGTGTGTGAAATCTGTCATTCTTTTTGAGCCATGTTGAGTCTGGGATGCCCATTGGATGTCCAGCTAAGGTAGATGAATATACATGTCAGGAAAGAAGCCAAAGCTGACGCTATAAATTTGAGATCCATCCCTGCAGGCAGATGATACTTAAAGCCATAGAGTTGAATGCAGTCTTCCTTGGAATGAGTGCAGATCACAAAGAGGGCTCTTCTTGACTGAGCTGGGCCATGAGAGCTGAGACTCAGACCCCGAGGAACCGTGCCCTGCCCCAACAGGATGGAGCTGCCCGAGACGTCCCACTTGAGCTCCTCCATCCCAACCCTACTTGCTCCTGCTCCATGGCACCTCTGAGCTTGGGTTTTCCTGTCTCTCCTCCCAGGCTTACCAGAACTGGGTGAAGAAGAATGGGGCTGAGCAGACCTTGCCCACTCTGGGGCTCACCAATAACCAACTCTTCTTCCTGGGGTTTGCACAGGTGAGTTCATTAGAAAGAAATGTTAAACTTGGGAAAATTCCACCATCTTGATGTTCTGGGACCTCTGAGAGCCAAAAGGCAAGTGTCTCCTCAAATGGAGAACTTCCTAACTCATTGGACTGTCCACAGGACATCTTCCCTGTAAGGAAGAGCGCTTCCTGTCATTAGAGAGATTCAGGGAAGGGCCAGGACTGCTATTCAAAGGATTCCTGTATTAGGTAGACGATGGGAGGACAAGTTGGTCGCTGAGTTCCCTTCTGGTTCTGGGGTTCTAGAAATTTCTTAAACTCAAGATGCCCCTGGTTGTCCCTTGAGTTGGGCATTCAGCGTATAGCATTCTGTTGGCCCCCAGAGCTATCAGGCCGTTCAACAGTTTGTTCTACTCAGGAGAGGAAGCATCTGGACTCAAGCCAAGGTTTTCCAACTGGTTTTGCATATGCCTAAGATGGAGAAAAATGCTTCTCTGGCTGAAGGAACTGTTTGGAAACGACTGGGTGGAGGATACTGCGATTGGGGGAGGGGGCCCACTGTCTCTTCCTCAGCCACTTGGCAGGCCCTCCTGACCCCCTGGGATCTCAGAACTAGGAGGGGAGGGGGCTCTTTCCCCTGCTGTCATGGAGGGGCAGTCTGGCGGCCGCAGTGACCCTAGCCTCTCCCTGTTGCCCCTCATGAAGGTCTGGTGCTCTGTCCGCACGCCTGAGAGCTCCCACGAAGGCCTCATCACCGACCCCCACAGCCCCTCCCGCTTCCGGGTCATCGGCTCCGTCTCCAACTCCAAGGAGTTCTCAGAACACTTCCACTGCCCACCTGGCTCACCCATGAACCCTCACCACAAATGTGAAGTCTGGTAAGGGGCAAAGCGCAGAGAGCCAAGAAGGAGGAGGGGGAGGGGCTGAGGACAAGCCCCAGGGTGGAGCCAGCACATCAACAAGCCTGCCCCTCCATCGTGATCCAGGGCACCGCCAGGCCCCCTCGGCCACTCCGGTGCCTTCCTGACCAGAGGGTTTTCAGGCAGAACCAAGCCTGCAATGTGGTTCTCATATAATCTGAGATTTGATCCCCTGTGAAAGCCCTGTCACCCCAGGCACACCTGCGTCAACTCTGATGGGCATTTGGGGGGTCAGGCTGGTTGCTCCCCAGGCCTGGGCCCCAAGTCAACGAGGGCAGTGGGACACAGCCCCCAGCCCACATCCGGCACCAGATATACCACAAACACCACTGTGTCAAATGCTTTAAAGATATATTTTTGGGGAAACTATTTTTTAATCATTGTGGAATACACTGGAAATCTTCAGGGAAAAATAAGCATTTAAAACACTTTTTTTTTAAAGGAAAGGATTGGTATATTTATTATGTTCTGTTTTTCTAAATAGCCTGTGGACAAGAGAAGCACCACTGATCCTCCCTCCCCACTTCCTCACTCTGGGAAGCGGGGCTGAGGCAGTGATCCCCAGGCCCCTGAACAGGTCCCCAAAGCAGAGAGCTGCCTCAGCCCTCAGGATTTGCAATTTCAGCTGCAGTTACCTGGGGCAGGTCCTCTGGGGCAGGACACCCAGGGCAGGGCAGAGAGAGGAGAGGAGAGGCCCCACAGAAAAGAGGAGCCGTTTCGGGGAAGCCCCGCTTATTGGCATCACCCCCTCAGCTTGCCTGCCCCTGTCCCCAGAGTCCAACAGTGGGAATTCCAACAAGACAGGTCTGAGCCCTGATGTGGCAGCAGGGCTAGCTGGGGCAGAACGAGGCCAGGTCAGGGCCCTCGAGCCCAGCCTGGGGCACCCAAGCAGCCTGCATCTGGACTCCAGGAGCTTGTGAGGCTGAGTCCCATCAGGTGTACACTGCTGGACCGTAGATGTCTTCTTTTGGTCCCTCTCTTGTGGCTGCCCTGTGTCTGTCCCAGCAGCTGTCGCCTGTCCTCAGCAACCCTCGCATCCCGGCCACTTTGGGTCTGCCTTGCCAGGGGAAGGAGACAAGAGGAAATGGCCCTTGTCTCCCACAGGGCCCAAATCCTCCCTTTGAGATCCATCCCCTGCCCACTGGCCTGGAGCTTGGCTCCCAGGACTGCAGTCAGCCCAGCTTCCATTCTTAGTGCCTTATCTGAGGCTACGGTCCCTGGGCCTCCTACCCCAGGAAACGGCATCCTTCTCCCAGAGGCCCCTGGGCCCCCTCAATGAAGCCCCCAAGTGTCCTGATAAAACACAAGGCCATACCCTCTACTCCCTGTGCCTGCAGAGTCCCACCACCTCACACCAGCCAAGAAGCTCTGGCCTGCGGGTAAGCAGCCCTGGAGGCCAGGAGTCTGAGGAAGTGCTGAGCTTGCCCTGGGCTCCATCCCACCCTTGGCCCCTTGGGTTGAGTCCAGACAGTACAGTATGTGTAGCTAGATGAACTCTCTCCTTTGGGGGATGCTTTTAGCCACGGGAGGCTATGAGGGGAAGGCTCCTCCATCCCAGTCTGGCTTGTGGGGTCAGGGGGCTGGGACTGTCCTCCCCTCCCTGAGCCCACAGCTTCTCCCCACATCAGGCTTAGGGGCTCCCCCAGGTGGACCACCGCTCTGGTCCTCTGGAGAAGCACCTGGGGCTGAGGCAGGAGCAGTGAGTAGACGCCAATGCTCACCCATCTCCCAGCAGCCGAGACCACCTGGCCACACTTCTGCACCCACAGAGCACTCCCCTCACCCAGGAAGCCAGTGACAGCCCTGCCAACCTTCAGACCAGCCTTACTCTGGAGGAGGCCCCTGGCCCCCCCAAAGCAGCAGACCTAGGGGCTTCTCGAACGAAGGGTAGAACAGGAGCCAAAGAAGGAGCTAGAGCCAGGAGCCCGCTGCATGCACCTCTTCACATAGAAGTAGGCCTTCCCCAGCCTGGTGTCCTCCCTGCGCCTCCTCCCCCTACTTCCTTCCTTCCCCACAAGGGTCACAGTCCTCAGGAATGCCATACCTCCCAGCCAGAAGCAAATGTCCTAGGCCTGGGGTCCCGCCAGAGGCAGTGTAGGATTGCACTCATTGGTCAGGATGTGTGGGAGTGGCGGGAGGCAGGGGGAGGAGAGGGCTCAGCCCAGCAGGGATGGACACAAAGGAAGCCCCCCCCCATACCACTGTCCCCTCCAGAGCTTTGAAAAAGGCTAAGGTGAGATGGGCAGTGCCCTCAGAGAACCCTTCCCTTAGACCCGCGGAGCCAGAGGGTGGGCTTCTCTGCAGGTATATGGATGTGGGGCTTGGAGCTGGGAATCTATTTTTTGTATTATTATGTTTTGTGCTACTGTAGTTTTGGTATGGCACTATTGTAATTGGAATAAAGTACTTGTACCTAGGGTCATGTGTCTGTGTGTGTCCTCCCGATGCTGCCCACCCTAGCCTCACCAGGGCGGACGGTACCTCCTCCCCAGAGCAGAGGCCTTGGACCTGACAAATGCCAGCGGTTACTCAGTGCCTATGCCCACCTGACACTCTTCTCTCACTGACTGTGTGATACACCACACTGGTGAGAACGATGCGTGTCAACACCTGGGCCCAAGGGGCCTCCTGGTAAAATAATTTTTCCATTATCATAAAGGAAAGGGTGTCGGCATTGGGCTTCCAGCCCTCTGATTCTTGGGCAAGCAGGAGTAGAAAAATGCAAAGACTTTCAGGAAGAGCCTTGCATTCACTTATGCCTCCTCCTGGTTTTTGCACGTGTTCTTCTCTCTGCCTGGAATACTCATCCCTGACTTCTCCCCCTGGTGAACTCCTACGCATTCTTCAGTGGCCAGCTCAGCATCACATTCTCCAGGAAGCCCTTCCTGACCTCCCGGTCTCAATCAGGTGGGCTCACACAGACTTCCCTCTCTCATGGTGCATGCCACTCTGGACTTGGTGTCTTTCCCAACTAGACTGTGAGCTCCTTGAGGACAGGACCTATTTTATATTCTTTTCGCTGTCCATAGTGCTAAGCTCAGGATCTGGCATAGAGCAGATGGGCAGAATGTCTGTTGAATGACGGGTGCCCATGGCTCCCTTCCCACACACCCACCAGACTGGACCACTTTCTGCCTCTATGCCTTTACGCATATGCTTTTCCACCTCTGAAGCACCCGTCTTCTTTCCTTTGCCCTAGACTTCGAGATTAAATGCCACCTCCCCCAGGAAAACTTCTGGCTTCCTTTACCTCAGAGTGCCTATTTACACTGCCCGGATTCCTCCTGAATTTTCTTGGCCCATCTTGCAATCATCATGTTTTCTCTTATGTTTTGGTTATTTATGTCTGGGTCTTTTTTCTCTCCTACCAGAAGTCCCACCTCTAGGTTAAGAAGGTGCCTGCATCGTCTTTGGCAGCCTAGTGCCTGGCACATAGTAGGCTCAGTGGCTATTGGATAAAATGGATAGATGAATGGATGGATAGACGGATAGCCATAAGCAATATGTGATCAAGAGGACCAACCCAAAATGCTACACCAGTGCCAGAAAGGGAACAAGCCTGGTGGGTTGGGTGACCAGAGAATACTTCCTGGATGGGGGAAGATTCCATATGACCCTTGGCTGAAGAGGCAAGATTGGGATTGGGATTCATACCCTGAAGTGGACAGGGTAATGACCTGAGCAAGTACCCCCTCAAGGGCAAAACTCATCACCCTAACTCTGCTTCTGTCCTGCTTTAAAGAGAATAAGCCATTTCTCTTTTCTTGGCCTTAGTTTCTGTAGCTGTAAAATAGACAATTATTTTTCTCCTCTCTGTTGTGACCCACAAATATTGGGGAGATTGTAAGGATGCTTGAGACAGTGATGCCCTCTGAGCTACTCAAAGGGTCACTGCGTGTGCTGCCTGCAGGTATGCTGAAGCCCATAGCACTCTGCATCTCTCACCTGGATGCTGCGACAACCCCATTCCCTCCAACCACTGTCCTCACCAAACCACCTTCACCTTCCACGGCTCCCCTGCACTGACTCGCCCGCCCTAGCCCCCCCAGGCTCCTCACTTGAACAGGCTAAGCCATTTCCTGCCTCAGGCCTTTTGTCCTTTCCTTAAGGTTAGAGTATTCTCTTCACACACACCCTCCTTTGCCAGTGAGTGAATAAATACATGAACGGTTATTTTTTTTAAAAAAAAAAAGAAAAGCTTCACCTACTGCGTGGTGACTGCGATTCTGGCTCTGTGCTGCCCTTTACCCACATCATCTCCTTGAACACGCACAATGGTTTTCATTACCTCTCTTTTACACATAGGGTCCTGGGTGGCACAAAGGCACTTGACTGCTGACCTAAAGGTTGGCGGTTTGAACCCACCCAGTGATACCACAAAAGAAAGATCTGGCAATCTGCTTCCATAAAGATTACAGCCAAGAAACCCTATGCATCCGTTCTACTCTGTAACACATAGGGCCACCATGAGTCAGACTCAATGGCCACGGGTTTTATTTTACAGGTGAGAAATCTGAGGTTCGAGGAGTTAGGTCACAGGGGAGTAAGTGACAGAGCTGAGTTCTGAACCCAGGCAGCTAGGGAGGAGCTGCTTGGGGAGATGTGAGAGGCTGCTAAGGAACAGTTACCAGCAACAGGCCCCAGGGACCTGACACAGAGGCTGAAGGTGTTTGCTGCTTCCTACCATCCTTCGCAAGAAGGGAGACATCGTTTCTTCCTGCCACACCACCCCACAAGCCTACGCTGCTGCCTGCAGAGACCTGTCTTCCCGACATGCCCCCTGCCCGTGACTGAGTGAGCAAGCCCAGTCTTCCCTGCTCAGCCCCGGGCCCCTCGCCCCTTCCTGCTTTGTGAGCAGTAGATCCCCTGCACTCAGTGCAGGCCCCCTCCCCAGGCAGGAACTGAAAACCCTGCCTGGCCCTTTATGGTTTACCCTGCAGTTGAGGTGATGGAAGCGCATGCAAGATGCAAGTTTAAGACAACTGAAAAATGCGTGCAACCTGTAATAATAATAATTAAATTCTGTAGGCAAACGGTAGGCACCCTGGTGGCACAAGGGTTAGCATTCAGCTGCAAACTGAAGAGTTGGTGGTTTGAACCCACCCATCAATACCACGGAGAAAAGACCTGGTGAGCTGCTTCCTTAAAGATTATATAGCCTAGAAAACCGTATGTGGCAATTCTACTCTGTCACATAGGGTCGCTATGAGTCAAAATCACCCAACAACAAAAAGGCAAAAGGATCCAGCAGAGGCTGTCTATCAGGGTTGAGGAACTGCAGAAGGGGCTGGGGAGGGATTAGACTCTGAGCTTTAAAGATGCTAGCACAATAATAAACCCAGTGAGAAATGAGGAAGACCTTCACAAAGAAAACAATCAAATTTTACCGAGAAGCATAAAAGAAGACTGGGATAAATGCAAATAAATAACCTGATTATAAATGGAAAGTTTCAATATTTTAAAAGAGGTTAATTATCCCTAAATTAACCTATAATGTCAGTGTACTCTCAACTGAAATCCCAAGGTCATTTTTCATGGAATTTGATAAGCTAATTCTTAATGCATAACAATAGCCAAGACAATTTTGGAAAAATGCAATGAGGGAGCTGGCCCTTTCAAAATATGTCATAAAACTATATAGTAAATAATATAGTGTGTTGGTGTACAAATAGAGAAACTGAATGATAGGAATAAATTAGGGAGCCAGAAACAAATCTGTGTGTCTGTGGGAATTGGCATAGGATAAAGGAAGCACATTCAATCAGTTGAGAAATGATGACTCACTCAGTAAATGGTGTTGGGACATCCACTGGGGGAGAAATGAATTTGGATCCCAGCCTGCCTCACAACAATAAGTTCTAGATGTATTAGAGACCTAAACATAAAAAAACCATAAAAGTATTAGATAAAATTTAACAGATCGTGTTTAAGACTTTGGGTAGGCAAGGCCTTATTTAAAAAGACAAATGCGAAAAGGAAACAAACAAAACCACCACCACAACAACATACCAGATGAGTACATTTGGCAAGATAAAATTTTAAATATTTTATAAAACCATATGTTGTCATTGTTGTTAGGTGCCGTCGAGTCGGTTCTGACTCACAGCAACTCTATGTACGACATAACGAAACACTGCCCAGTCCTGTGTCATCCTCATGATCATTGCTATGTTTGAGCCCATTGTTGTAGCCACTGTGCCAATCCATCTCATCCAGGGTCTTTATCTTTGTCACTGACCCTCTGCCTTATCACGCATGATGTCCTTCTCCGGGGACTGGTCCCTCCTAATAACATGTCCAAAGTATGTGACACGAAGTCTTGCAATCCTTACTTCTAAGGAGCACTCTGGCTGTATTTCTTCCAAGACTGACTTATTCATTCTTCTGGCAGTCCATGGTATATTCAGTATTCTTCACCAACACCATAATTCAAAGGCATCAATTCTTCTTCAGTCTTCCTTATTCACTGTCCAGCTATCATATGGATATGAGGTGATTGAAAACATCATGGCTTGAGTTAGGCACACCTTAGTCCAAAGAGTGACATTTTTGCTTTTCAACACTTAAAAGAGATCTTTTGCAGCAGATTTGTCCAATGCAATGCATCTTTTGATTTCTTGACTGCTGCCAGTCCTGATGCCACATTCTTCATATAGTCCAGCTCCTCTCATTATTTGCTCAGCATACAGATAGAATAAGTATGGTGAAAGGATACAACTCTGACGCACACCTTTCTTGATTTTAAACTGCACGGTATCCCCTTGTTCTGTTTGAACAACTGCCTCCTGGACTATGTACAGGTTCTGCATGAGCACAATTAAGTGTTCTGGAATTCCCATTCTTCGCAATGTTATCCATAATTTGTTATGATCCACACGGTTGAATGCCTCTGCATAGTTGTCTTAGTCATCTAGTGCTGCTGTAACAGAAACACCACAAGTGGATGGCTTTAACAAAGAGGTTTTTTTTTTTTAAATTGTGCTTTAGGTGAAAATTTACAGCTCAAGTTAAATTTCTCATACAAAAATTTATACACATATTGTTATGTGATGCTAGTTGCAACCCCTACACTCCCCCTTTCCACCCTGGGTTTCCCGTGTCCATCCAACCAGCCACTGTCCCTTCCTGCCTTCTTATACTGCCTCCGGACAGAAGCCGCCCTTTTGGTCTCGTGTATCTGCTTGAACTAAGAAGCATACTCTTCGAGTATTATTTATGTTTTATAGTCCAGTCTTATCTTTGTCTGAAGAGTGGGCTTTGGGAATCGTTTTAGTTCTGAGTTAACAGAGTATCTGGGTACCATGGCTTCGGCGGTTCCTCCAGTCTCAGTCAAAACATTAAGTCTAGTCTTTTTATGTGAATTTGATTTCTGCTCCACACTTTTCTCCTGCTCTGTCAGGGACTCTGTTGTGTTCCCTGTCAGGGCAGTCATTGGAGGTAGCCGGGCACCATCTAGTTCTTCTGGTCTCAGGTGATGGAGTCTCTGGTTTATGTGGCCCTTTTTGTCTCTTGGGCTAATGTTTTCCTGGTGTCTTTGGTGTTCTTCATTCTCCTTTGCTCCAAGTGGGTTGGGACCAATTGATGTATCTTAGATGGCCGCTCACAAGCTTTGAAGACCCCAGACGCCACTCATCAAAGTGGGATGCAAAGCATTTTCTTAATAAACTTTGTCATGCCAATTGACCTAGATGTCCCTCGAAACCATGGTCCCCAGACCCCAGCCCCAGCTACTCTGTCCCTCAAAGTGTTTGGTTGTGTTCAGGAAACTTCTTAGCTTTTGGTTTAGTCCAGTTGTGCTGACTTCCCCTGTATTGTGTGTTGTCCTTCTCTTCACTTAAGATGATTCTTGTCTACTATCTACTTAGTGAATTCCCCTCTCCCTCCCTCCCTACCCTCGTAACTATCAAAGAATGTTTTCTTCTGTGTTTAAATTGAAGTTCTTATAATAGTGGTCTCATATAATATTTGTCCTTTTCCAACTGACTCATTTCACTCAGCATAATGCCCTCCAGATTCATCCATGTTGTGAGATGTTTCTCGGATTCATTGTTGTTTATCGTTGCGTAGTATTCCATTGTGTATATGTACTATAATTTGTTTATCCATTTGTCTGTTGATGGGCACCTAGATTGCTTCAGTCTTTTTGCTGTTGTGAACAGTGTTGCAATGAACATGGGTATGCATATATCTATTCATGTGACAGCTCTTATTTCTCTAGGGTATATTCCAAGGAGTGGAATTGCTGGATCAGATAGTACTTCTATTTCTAGCTTTTAAGGGAAGTGCCAAATCGTTTTCCAAAGTGGTTGTACCATTTTACATTCCCACCAGCATTGCATAAGTGTTCCAGTCTCTTCACAACCTCTCCAACATTTATTATTTTGTGCTTTTTGGATTAGTGCCCACCTTGTTGGGGTGAGATGGTATCTCATTGTAGTTTTGATTTGCATTTCTATAATGGTTAATGATCGTGAGCATTTCCTCATGTATCCGTTAGCCACCTGAATGTCTTCTTTGGTGAAGTGTCCGTTCATATCCTTTGCAGGTATTTTAATTGGGTTATTTGTCTTTTTGTTGTTGAGGTGTTGCAGTATCTGGCAGATTTTAGAGATTAGACCCTGATAGGATATGTCATAGCCAAAAATTTTTTCTCAGTCTGTAGGATGTCTTTTTACTCTTTTGGAAGTGGTTACTGTCATTCAGTTCAAATGGGAGTGTAAATTGTGAAAATCATTTTGAAGGCAAATTTGACTGTGTTTATTAAATTTAAAATGCATTTATCAGGAGTTCCAGGTTGGGAGGACAATGGTGATTCCCTGGTTTCAAATCTCCACACTCACCCTCTTCCAAAAACATAAATCAACAGAGAGCAAATGAAACCACACGTGAACTTCAAATTACCTGAAGGAAAGAATAAACCACATTCTAACAGAACTCTCACCACCTGCAGCTGCACGCCTGTGGGTGCAGAGAAGGAGGAAGAGGAGGTTTAAGCCACAGGGTGAACTAGAGGGGCCTGGAAATCTTAGATGAAGCACCAAGAAAATCACAGAAGTCCAAGACCAAGTGCCAAAATACTGAACACAGCATGTGACATCATAATTCACAGCACCAGCTACAGGGATGAGTCTGGAAAGAGTGGGAGGGGCGGCCTCATAGAAGCATAGCTTCTTGGGGAGAATCGGGTATATGGAAGATGTTGTCCCCTTCCTGATGACGTGATAGTAAAAGGCAAGAAAGAATTAAGAAGGTGAAATTAAGAATCCTGCAGAAACAAAGGGGAAATAAGAAAAGTCAACCTTCTCCACCACCCACCTTCACACCCTTCATAAAGGAAACTGCACAGAAGCAGCTGGTATGACAGCAGAGGGCATCCGGATTCAAGGACTAGAAAGCAGCAGATCATAAGCTTTCAAAACTATTGGGGAAAAAAAGAAAAAAAGGCAAAAAATGCAAATCAAAGCATTTCAACTGAAGAAAATTCTCCCTAAAAAGCCAAGCATAAAGCTGAAGAAAACTGTACCACAACCCTCCAAAATGAGTTAAATATCCTTAAATAAGCATTTAGGGATATGGAAAAACATCTTAAATCAGAAATTTTTTAAAAACCTATTTATAGAAAAGACAAAAAAAAAAGGAAGAATAAAATAAGAGTTAATATGAGTAAAAAAAATAGAAGAAAATAACAAAATCCTATCAGAAATGAACACTAAACATCAGGTGTCCAAGACAGAATAGATTTAAATGAAAAAATTACTAAAGAACTTGAAGAAAAGCAGGAAAACAAACACGAGAATGAAAACTACATAAACATGTAAAAAAAAAAAACCAGAAAGAAAATGGTTGAAATGGAAGACAGGCAAAGAACTAATATTTATAGCTGTAACCCAAGAAAACTTTCCAGAAACAAAAGAAGATCCAGATCTACGTATTGAAAGGGTGCACTGACTAATATGTATAATTCCCATTGATTAATTGACTCCAAGACATATCCCAGTAAAACACTTGCACTTTCAGGGTAGAAAATCCTCTGAGTCTCCAGGCAAAAATATGAAATAGTTCACAAAGGCCAGAGAAATAAACTGACCTCAGATTTCCTAAAAGTAACATACAAAGCAAGGCAATAGTGGAGCAGCATTTTCAAGAAGCTTAAGGAAATGTGATCCAAGGATATAATATTGAGCCAAACTGTCCTTCAAATATCAAAACTATGAAAAACAGTTTTAAATGTGAAAGAACTCGGGGAGTACAGTACACATATGTCTTTCCTGAGGAATCTGCTAAAGAAGACGCTTCATCCAACTATGAGACGATTGGGAAAACAGCAACAAAAGGACTGTCAGCGAACATTTCATATATTTTAATTGTAGAGCTAAGATCAATGGAGCCCTGGTAGCACAATGGTTAAGCACTGGGCTGCTAACCAAAAGGTTAGTGGTTCGAACGCAGCTAGTGGCTCTGCGGGAGAAAGACCTGGTGATCCCCCATAAAGGTTACAGTCTAGGAAACCCTATGGGGTAGTTCGACTTTGTCCCATGGGGTTACTATGAGTCAAAATCAACTGACAACCACAAGACTAAAACAGGAGTGGGATCATGGATAAAAGAATAATGCATAAACGTATGTTCTGAAAAAGTAAAAACATGCAACTAATAAATGGGAGGGGCCCAGTGTTCATCTCCAGCATAGCCCTTAGGTGAGGGTGAGGGTGATGGTCAGGTGATGGTCTGGCCACCTCCACTGCCACCACTCTATGAGGATCAGGGGGCAGGGACTGAAGGCTGCAGCAGGGAGAGTGGAAGAGGTGGAAAGACATTCATTTCAGAGTCCTGAGCCCTGGTGGTACATTGGTTAAGAAAGATTACAGCCTAGGAAACCCTATGGGGCAGTTCTACTCTGTCATATAGGGTCACTATGACTCAGAATCGACTTGACAGCACCCAGCAAGAACAACAACAATCTTTACAGAAGCGGATCGCCAGGCCTTTCTTCCACAGTGCTACTGGGTGGGTTCAAACCACCAACCTTTATGTTACTAGTCAAATGTAAACCATTTGCACCACCCAGAGAAGAAAACACAAACCTTCTTAAATACCAATAAATTTTAAAAAGAGCAAAGAGGATATACCAAATAGAGAAATAAACTGTAAATATAATACACACAAAACTATTACATAAGATAATATGACAGAGTTTAGGCCAAACATATCAATTATATGAGTAAATATGAATGGGCTTAACTCACCTATCAAAAAGATTTAAAAATTGGCTCAGAAAGCAAAACCCAGTTCTATGCTATATACAAAAGACACACCTAAAACACAGTGATTCAAAAAAGCAAAAAATAAAGGGATGGACAGAGATATGAGGCAAACAGGAACTTAAGAAAGCAGGGCTGCAACCCTGATAACAGAATAATTCAACCAAAATAAAACATGAAGTGAGATGAAGAAGGACCCTTTCTGCTAAAAGCCACATTTCACTTTGAAGATACAACAGGAATATCTCCATAACAAATTATACACTTATTGCCTATCTAAAACAGAAAATATAGAAAATACAAAAAGAAACGATAGAAACACACTAAGGATCAGAGGCTTTAACACGCCACTCTCAGAATAAGACAAGAATAGTAGACAAAAATAAGTAAGGATATAAGCAAATCCGAACAACATAATCAATAAGCTGGTTCTTTTACATATATATCAGTCACTACCGCCTACCACCCGTTGCCGTGGAGTTGATTCTGACTCACTGGGAGCCTATAGGACAGAGTAGAATTGCCCCATAGGGTTTCCAAGGAGCAGATGGTGGATTTGAACTGCCGACCTCTTGGTTAGCAGCCAAGCTCTCAACCACTATGCCACTAGGGCTCCATATCAGATACAACACCTTCACAATAGAGAACAGACCTTTTTGGCAAACACACATGGACAATTCATAAAATTGTTCATACATTCAGACACAAAGAAAACATCAGTGGGTTCCAGAAAATACGAACAACACTCTCTGATCCACAATGCAATAAAACTAGAAATTAAAAATAAAAACAAAACAAAACAACAAAAAGTAGAAGGTCCTCCACTCTTGGATGAAAGGAGAAATAAAAACAGAAATTACAGAATCTATGAAAAAATAATGATAATAAAAACGACATATCAGAATCTGTGGGATACACTTAAAGCAATGATCAGAGGAAAATTCATAGCCTTAAATACCTATATCAATAAAAATGAAAGATCAAAAATAAATGATTTAAATTCCTAATTCAGAAAGCTAGAACAATAAGTAACCAAAAAGAAAGCACAAGGAAGGAAACAAAGATAAAAGTGAAATTAATGATGTAGAATACAGAAGGAAACTAGATAAAATTAATAAATAAAAATCCTAGCTCTTTGAAAATACCAATAGACAAACCTCCAGCTAATTTAATAAAGAAAAATGAGAAAGCATGAATATACAAAATAAGAAATGACAAGGGAAAACAACTATTGATACAGAGGACATTTCTTTTAATCATAATAGACTAACTTGCATATTTACATGGAAATAAATTTTAAAACCTATGTGAAATGGATAATTTTTTAGGCAAACATAATTTACCAAAATTGACCTCAGAAGAGATAAAAAATTAAACAGATAAATTTCCATAGTAGAAATAGAAAAGTTACCAAAGAATTGCCCCACAAAAAAGCACCAAGCCCTGATGATTTCATATAGCGAATTCTGCCAAACCTTTATGGACCAGATAGTCCCAATTCTATATGACCTGTTTTAGAGCACTGAAAATGAAAGAAAATTTCCAAGCTCTTTTTATGAAGCAGGTATGTTGTTGTTAGATGCCGTCGAGTAGATTCCAACACATAGCAACCCTATGTACAGCAGAAGGAAACACTGACTGGTCCTGTACCATCCTCACAATCGTTGTTATGCTTGAGGCCATTGTTGCAGCCAGTGTGTCAATCCATCTCCTTGAGGGTCTTCCTGCTTTTTAGATGACCCTCTGCTTTACCAAGCATGATGTCCTTCTCCAGGGACTGGTCCCTCCTGATAACATGTCCAAAGTATGTGAGACGAAGTCTCACCATCCTTGCTTCCAAGGAGCATTCTGGCTATATAATATTAATAATTAAACCTGATAATAATAATACACAAAAGAAAATTACAGACCAATATCACATGAATTTTGATGCAAACATCTTCAATTAAATATTAACAACCAGACTCCAGTACCACATTAAGAAAATGATTATACCATGACCAAGTGAGGTTTATACCAGAAATGTAACAATGGTTCAATATTAGGAAATCTGTCAATATAATTCACCATATTAATAGGTCCAAGAAGAAACATATGACTATCCCCATAGATTCTGGAATAGCCTTTGACATAATTGAACACCCATCCCTTATAAAATTACTTTGGAAAATAGAAATAAGTGGGAACTTCCTTAATATCATAAAATATAAATATCTCAATTGTAAAGCCAGAATCTTACTTATTGGAGAAACATTAGAAGCATTCCCACTAAGGAAGGGAAAGACAAAATCTCCCACTATCTCCCCTACTATCTCCATTGTTCTGGGTATATTAGCTGACGTGATTAGCCAAAAAAAAAAAAAAAAAAAAAAAAAATTAGAGGCATAAGAATCAGAGAAGCAAAAATAAAATTATCTCTGCTTCCAGATAGCATACCTGCAAGATGTATACTTGAAAAACACTACAGAATAAATTATAAAAACGAATTTAAACAATAAAAAAATTAATCAAGGTAACAATACAAAATTAACATGAAAAATCAATAGCATTCATATAAAAAAAAATACTAACCAATTAGAAGACAAAATAGATGATGAAAACTCCACTTATACAATAGCAACAATAAAAGAAAAAATTCTTAGAATCAACTTAAGTGTCAATGCCCTTTAGTCAGAGACCACCAGGAACATACCAGTAGTTGAACAAGTTGGGTTTATTGCCCATGGCAGCGAGGGAGAATGCACACTATGGGAAAACATAGAAGTCTCAATAACAGGATGTTGGAAAATATTTCTTATACAATCGCAGGTTATGTTAAGTGATCTTAGGGAGGGTTTAACGAAGTGGGGCTTTGCTCTGGTGATTGGATGCTCTCAGGAAGTGGCGGTAATTCTGTAATTGGGAATCTTAATAAATCTTGATAGTCGGGAAGACTAGGGTGAGGCTAAAGCTGTAACTGGTGAAGAAGCCCGAGGCACTCAGATTACCCAGGATGTTTGGTCATTTTTGTGGCTTGGATAATGTTCACGTTTTGTCCATTTTCAGACATGATTACGGAGTGGTCTTATTTTTGTCTTGATCAGTTAGAGTTACAGAGTACTCTTATCTGATATTGATATCTTTATGACCCAACAACCTCACTTTTCCAGACAAAAAAATATATATGAAAAAAAAACATATGTACAAGGTTATTCACTGCAGCATTGTTTGTAATTGCAAAATAATGGAAACAACCTAAATGCCCATACACAGAATGGCTGAATAAACTACAGTACATCACATTATGGAGGCCTATGCAACTGCAAACGTCCATTAATAATCGGACATTGGAATGTACCAAGTATGAATCTAGGAAAATTGGAAATCGTCAAAAATGAAATGGAATGCGTACACATCGGTATCCTAGGCATTAGTGAGCTGAAACGGACTGGTATTGGCCATTTTGAACCAGACAATCATATCGTCTACTATGCTGAGAATGACAACTTGAAGAGAAATGGTGTAGCATTCATCGTCAGAAAGAACATTTCAAGATCTATCTTTTTTGGGGGGAGGATTTTTTTTTTTTAAATTGTGCTTTAAGTGAAAGTTTACAATTCAAGTCAGTTTCTCATACAAAAATTTATACACACATTGCTATGTGACACTAGTTGCTCTCCCTATACTGTGACAGCACAACTCCTCCCTTTCACCCCGGATTTTCCGTGCCCATTCAACCAGCTCCTGAGCCCCTCTGCTTTCCCATCTCACCTCTGGACAGGAGCTGCCCATTTAGTCTCATGTATCTACTTGAGCTAAGAAGCACACTCCTCACAAATATCATTTTATGTCCCATAGTCCAGTCTAATCTTTGTCTGAAGAGTTGGCCTCGGGAATGGTTTCAGCTCTGGGCCAACAGAAAGTCCGGGAGCCATGTCGTCCAGGGTCCCTCCAGTCTCAGTCAAACCATTAAGTCTCGTCTTTTTACATGAATTTGAGTTCTGCATCCCACTTTTCTCCTGCTCTGTCAGGGACTCTCTGCTGTGTTCCCTGTGAGGGCAGTCATTGGCAGTAGCCAGGCACCATCTAGTTCTTCTGGTCTCAGGCTGATGAAGTCTGTGGTTTATGTGGCCCTTTCTGTCTCTTGGGCTAATATTTTCCCTGTCTTTGGTGTTCTTCCTTCTCCTTTACTCCAGGTGGGGTGGGACAAATTGATGCATCTTAGACGGACACTCGCTAGCTTTTAAGATCCCGGATGCCACTCACCAAAGTGGGATGCAGAACATTTTCTTAATAAACTTTGCTATGCCAATTGACGTAGATGTCCCCTGAAACCATGGTCCCCAGAACCTCACCGCTGCTACTCTGTTCCTCAAAGTGTTTAGTTGTATTTCAAGATCTATCTTCAAGTACAACGCTGTCAGTGATAGGATAATATCCATATGCCTAAAAGGAAGACTAGTTAATACGACTATTATTCAAGTTTATGCACCAATCATTAAGGCCAAAGATGAAGAAACTGAAGATTTTTACCAACTTCTGCAGTCTGAAATTGATCGAACGTACAATCAGGAAGCATTGATAATTACTGGTGACTGGAATTCAAAAGCTGGAAACAAAGAAGAAGGATGGGTGGCTGGAAAATATGGCCTTGGTGATAGAAATGATGCCAGAGAGCACATGATAGAATTTTGCAAGACCAATGACTTCTTCATTGCAAATACCTTTCTTCACCAACATAAACGGCGACTATACACTTGGACCTCACCAGATGGAATACACAGGAATCAAATTGACTACATCTGTGGAAAGAGAAGACAGAAAAGCTCAATATCATCAGTCAGAACAAGGCCAGAGGCTGACTGTGGAATGGACCATCAATTGCTTATATCAAGTTCAAGTTGAAACTGAAGAAAATTAGAACAAGTCCTCAAGAGCCAAAGAGTGACCTTGACGATATCCCACCTGAATTTAGAGACCATCTCAAGAATAGATTTGACGCATTGAACACTAATGATGGAAGACCAGATGAGTTGTGGAATGACATCAAGGACATCAGACATGAAGAAAGCAAGAGGTCATTAAAAAAGACAGGAGAGAAAGAAAAGACCAAAATGGATGTCAGAAAAGACTCTGAAACTTGCTCTTCAACGTCAAGTAGCTAAAGCAAAAGGAAGAATGATGAAGTAAAACAGCTGAACAGAAGATTTCAAAAGGTGGCTCAAGAAGACAAAGTAAAGTGTTATAATGAAATGTGCAAAGAGCTGGAGATAGAAAACCAAAAGGGAAGAACACGCTCGGCATTTCTCTAGCTGAAAGAACTGAAGAAAAGATTCAAGCTTCGAGTTGCAATAATGAAGGATTCTACAGGGAAAATAGTAAACTATGCAGGAAGCATCAAGAGAAGATGGAAGGAATACACAGAGTCATTATACCAAAAAGAATTGGTCAATGTTCAAACATTTCAGGAGGTAGCATATGATCAGGAACCAATGGTATTGAAGGAAGAAGTCCAAGCTGCACTGAAGGCATTGGCAAAAAACAAGGCTCCAGGAATTGACGGAATACCAATCGAGATGTTTCAACAAACGAATGTAGCACTAGAAGTGCTCACTCGTCTATGCCAAGAAATTTGGAAGACAGCCACCTGGCCAACCGACTGGAAGAGATCCATATTCATGCCTATTCCCTAGAAAGGTGATACCACCAAATGCGGAAATTATCAAACAATATCATTAATATCACATGCAAGTAAAATTTTGCTGAAGATCATTCAAAAGCGGCTGCAGCCGTATATCAACAAGGAACTACCAAAATCTCAGGCTGAATTCAGGGATATCATTGCTGATGTCAGATGGATTCTGGCTGAAAGAAGAGAATACCAGAAAGATGTTTACCCGTGTTTTATTGACTATGCAAAGGCATTCGACTGTGTGGATCATAACAAATCACGGATAACACTGCAAAGAATGGGAATTCCAAAACACTTAATTGTGTTCATGAGGAACCTATAAATAGACCAAGAGGCAGTCATTCAAACAGAATAAGGGGATACTGCATGGTTTAAAGTCAGGAAAGGTGTGTGTCAGGGTTGTATCCTTTCACCATACTTATTCAATCTATATGCTGAGCAAATAATCCGAGAAGCTGGACTACATGAAGAAGATGGGGGCATCAGGATTGGAGGAAGACTCATTAACAACCTGTGATATGCAGATGACACAACTTTGCTTGCTGAAAGTGAAGAAGACTTGAAGCACTTACTGATGAAGATCAGTCTGGATTACACCTCAACATAAAGAAAACAAAAATCCTCACAACTGGACCAATAAACAACATTATGATAAACAGAGAAAAGATTGAAGTTGTCAAGGATTTCATTTTACCTGGATCCACAATCAACACCCATGGAAGCAGCAGTCAAGAAATCAAAAGCCGCATTGCAGTGGGAAAATCTGCTGCAAAAGACCTCCTTCAAGTGTTAAAAAGCAAAGATGTCACCTTGAAGACTAAGGTGAGCCTGACCCAAGCCATGGTGTTTTCGATCACTTCATAGGCATGTGAAAGCTGGATGATGAACAAGGAAGACCGAAGAAGAATTGATGCCTTTGAATTACGGCGTTGGCAAAGAATATGGAACATACCATGGACTGCTAAAAGAACAAACAAATACATCTTTGAAGAAGTATAACCAGAAGGATGGCAAGACTACGTCTCACATACTTTGGGCGTGGCACTTCAAATCCACCTTGGAAACCCTAGAGGGCAGGTCTACTGTCTCCTATAGGGTCACTATGAGTAGGATTCAACTCGACAGCACTGGGTTTGGTTTGGTTTGGTTGTTTTTTTTTTTTTTTTGGTAGCCTAGTCAAGTTGTGGACATGTTACCAGAAGGGACTACTCCCTGGAGAAGGACATCGTGCTTGGTAAAGTAGAGGGTCAGCGAAAAAGAGGAAGCCCCTCAGTGAAACGGACTGACACAGTGGCTGCAACAATGGGCTGAAACATGGCAACAATTGTGAGGATGGTGCGGGACCAGTCGGTGCTTTGTTCTGTTGTACATAGGGTTGCTATGAGTCGGAACTGACTTGATGGCACCTAACAACAACAGCCAAGTTGGCACATAAAATTGACCATTATGGTATGCTATCCTTCATGTAAGAAAGAAAAGGAAATAAGAAAATATACATGTATCTGGGTTGACAATTTTTTCAGCACTTTATAGGTGTCACTTCGTTGTCTTCTGCTTACGTAGTTCCTGATAAGAAGTCTACTGTAATTCTTTGTTCCTCTGTATGCAATACTGTGCCTTTTTTTCTCTTGGTTGCCTTTAGGACTTTATATTTGCTTTTCAGCAGTTTGACTATGATGCATCTAGGTGTTTTTTCGTTTGTTTGTTTGTTTATTTGTAGGAATGGCATTTATCCTGCTTGGTGTTCTCTCTGATTCTTGGATCTATGGTTTGATGTCTTTCATTATTTTTGAAAAATTCTCAACTGTTATCTTTCAAATATTGCTTTTACCCCATTCTCTGTCTCTTTTCTTGGATTCCAATTACATTTATATTAGACCATTTGATGTTGTCCCATAGTTTCTGGATAGTCTGGTCTTTTTTGTTTTTGCCTTTTCACTTATTTTTCTTTGTGTTTCAGTTTGGGTAATTTCTATCGACCTAACTTCAAGTTTACTGATTCTTTCCTCAGTTTCACTGAGTCTACTGATAAGCCCATAGAAGGCATTCTTTATCTTTGTTACCATGTTTTTTTATCTCTAGAATTTCCATTTAACTCTTATAGTTTTCGTCTCTGATGAAATTCTCCTTTACATATAAATCATGGTTATTTTCAATTCCCTGTCTAATAGTCTTGACAACTGCACCATTTCTGAGTCTGGCTTGGTTGATTGCTTTGTCTCTTGACAGTGGCTTGTTTGTTTTTTTTCTTGCTTTTTAGTGTTTTAAAATTTCTGATTCCCAGGCCCTTGCCTTCATCACCCTTTTATCTAACCAGTCAAGAAAAAAGGCTGAGCTTCAGTGAACTGTATTTCCGAGATCTGCCACAATGATAGGCTGAAGGAAAACCTAATGGAAAGATATAGAAAAGAGAGGCCGAGGGTATTCCAGGTTCTCTGTCCAGTTTCTGTTAGTTCTTCATGAAGGTGACCAGATAGTTCAAACTGCTATCAAGGGTGACCATTCGAGAAATCTTAATAGTGTTCTTATTATAGACCACATTTTTCTTGCCCTCATCATTTGATATTTTAAACCCAAATGATAGACCTCCTCTTCTAATCCCAGACCTAGACAGTTTAAATTGGGAATGGCCACAATCTAAAGAATGCTCTTCAGCTTGAGATCAAGGTCCCTGTCCCCCACTCCCTACCCTGTTCATTACAGGCATAGACATGTTAGTCATGCCATAGAACTGGGGCTTCCATGTCATTTGTCATCCAACCAGGACATGAAAGGCGTCAGGTACTGGAGGGGATGCTGGGGTGACGGGGGAAGCCCCATCAGGTTGTCTGGGTCCCCTTGCCTTCTCTCATTATCATTAACAAGAATAATATTGTTTGTTGTAATAGTGTAATTAAATGTATCAATGTATTTATGTGTTATTAAATAAGCATAATTGAATAATAAATTCATGAATAAATTAATAAATTATATACTGCAATTTTTAAAAAATCCTGATTGATTGCCTGTTATTGTGTGTAGGACAGTAGAGACTAACTTAAATAGCACTTATTCTTGGAAATGAGCATGTCTCTTCTTCTGCTAGACCCTTAGTGTGGGGGTTTAAGTTAATCTAGTCAGAGGTTGAGCTAGGTTTGGATTTTGTTGTTGCTATGGTTACCTTCATTGCACCACTGGCTTCCAATTCTTTTAGCATCATCTCAAGTTTAGGATGGGGGTTGGGATGCTTGAGGGATTTTCTCAATGCTCCTACTCCACACCTCAGGTTTCTATCTTTCAGTTAGATTGTTGCTGCTTGTTGCTTGGTGCTTGCTAACTTGGCGGTGTTGGAGGGTGGTCTGTTTTCCAGGTCCAGCCTCAGTCTTAGGCAAATCCTGTGTCCCTGGGTCTTGCAGTTGAGGCTTCCTCTATGATCCTGCTCTTGCTCCCCATGGCAAAACTCTGCCTTGTACCTTTGGCAGATCTTATACGAAAGAATTTTCTGCCCTTCCCCCAGTGGTTATTGTTGTTAGTTGCCACTGAGTTGGCTCCATCCCATGGTGACTGCATGTACAACATAATGAAATATTGCCTGGTCCTGCACCATCTTTTGTGCTCGTTGGCATGTCTGAGCCTATTGTTGTGGTCACTGTATTTTGAGTGACTTCCAACCTTGGGGGCTCATCTTCCAGCACTATATCTGACAATATTTTGTTGTAATTAGGCTAATTTTCTTAAGTAGACTGCCAGGCCTTTCTTCCTAGTCTATTTTAGTCTGGAAGCTTTGCTGAAACCTGTCCACCATGGGTGACCCTACTAGTATTTGAAATACCAATGGCATAGCTTCCAGCATCATAGCAACACACAAGCCACCACAGTATGACAAACTGACAGACAGATGATAGGAGACTTATAATGGTATAGGTTTAGGATCCTGGGTCTAGAGTGGTTTCCTGCCCCTCCTTTTCCCCCAGCTGCAATGGGTCTTCACGTGTGCCTGGGGGTGAGGGTTTACTGCCCTTCTCCCAGTGGCTTAAAGCCTTTGATCTACAGAGGCAGGGCTTCGAACATGTTTGAACTCCTGTTGAGAATTTGCGTTTCTATCAAGTTCCCTGCTGAGAATTTGCATTTCCACCCCAGATATACTGAATCAGAATCTACATTTTAACAAGACCCCCAGGTGATTCTTATGTATAGCTTCCTGGGAACTTGTTAGAAATGCAAATTCTCAGCAGGGGTTCAAACCGGGACCTAACTGGTTTAAGTTCTGCAGAGGCAAAGGGTCCTGATGAGGTTGAGGCTTCCCACCTTCTCTGCAGCTGCAGCCACTCCTGTCCTCCAGCCCTGTACCTGATAGAAGTCTATGAAAGAAAGCCTGCAACTGGGTGCAAACTCCTCTTGTGTCTGCAACTCCCAGGGATCGTATACTTTCGTGCTAGTCCAGAAATGGTCTGTAGTAATTTGTTACAAATTTGACCTGAAATTGTACATGCTTGGCACATAGTAGATGCACACTACATACTTGTATATTTGGAGGAAATCATTTTACTTTTCTGAGTCTGTTTCCTCATCTGTAAAATGGGACTAATAATGCCCACCTCACAGAGTTCACATGAGCTAATGCTTATGAAAAGGGTTTTGTTAAGTGGAGAGCAGCAAACACGCATACAGGATGATTGATTCCTGGGCCTCTGCTTCCTTAGCTGTGCAAAGGCTCAAAAGTGGAAAAGTCTGAGAAGTGCTTGAGGCCAGGCTGGAGGATGAGGAAGGCACAGTTCAGGGATAATGATGGGAAGAGAGGCTGCAAATCAGAAAGGTAAGGCCCATGTTCTGGATTGAACTGTGTCCCCCCAAAATATGTGTTGAATTCCTGGCCCTTGTACCTGTGAATGCAATCATGCTTGAAAGTAGGATTTTTCTTTTGTTATGTTAGTGAGATCGTAGTGTAGGCTGGATCTGAAATCTGATCACTTCTACAAAAAGACCCGAATAGACACAGATGCAGACATACGCGCGCGCGCGCGCGCGCGCGCACACACACATACACGGGGGAAGACAGACGCCATGTTTATAAGCCAAGGAATGCCCAGACTACCAACAAGAAAGGAATCCACATAGCTGAGATCCTGATTTGGAATTTTAGCCTTCAGAACTGTGAGAAAATAATTTTTTTCTTTAAAGCTGCCCACTTATGGTATTTGTGTTACAGCAGTACTAGGTAACTAAGAGAGCCCAGCTCAGATTGTCTTGATTTAAATCCTGGCTCTCACAGTTAATTTCTGTGTGATCATGGGCAAGTTGGGTAACCACTTTGAGGCTTGGTTTCCTCGTGTGCAAAATGGGTTTTGAGATTTGTGAGACTTTAATTAATACACGTAAAGAGTTGAGAATAGTGCCTGGCACATAGTGCTGAATAAATATAAAGGTTTTGTTTTTGTTTGTTTTGTTTTATTCATTTTTCCAGCCCCTTATTCACTCAACAAACATTCACTGAGAACCCACTGTGCGCTAGGATTTGTGCTGGGTGTTGGGAATAGAGCAGTGAGTGAGACACAGTTCTCTATCAAGAAAAGCGGCCAGTCACGGAACAAGTAATTGCAATTTTAAAGAGCACTTTAACACTGGAAGTATAAACCTATCCAGAGGAAGTGATCTCTGAGCTGAGACTTGAAGAACAAGGAAGAATTTGCCAGCTGAAGGGCAGGAATAGTCTTCCAGTCAAAGGAACAGCATGCGTAAAGGCAAAATTAGAAAGAAGCTAGAACACATGCAAGCAACCAGAAGAAGGCCAGTGAGACTGGAGATCAAGGAGAGAGGAAAGTGGAGGTAGACAGGCAGTGGCCAATAGTGGGACATAAAGAGGACTGGGCATTATCCTAAGAGCAATTGGCAGCTATTGGGAGCAACAGGATCAGCTTTGGGTTGCTAAAAGCTGTTCTGCAGGCTGTGCTGAGAATGGATTGGAGGAGGGACCAAGGGGAGCGTGCCAGGTAATTTTGGTCTAAATCAGCCTGGTGAGTTCAAGCAAGCAGTTTCTTGCCACAGCTTTTAAGATGTTACCACTAGAGGGCACAAAACCCAAAGAGATGCTTGGGATCGCCCAGAGTCCAACTCTAGCGGACATCAAGCATCAAGATCTGTCCTGGGACTCAAAGACAGCCCAATGGGGTCCCCTCCCCAGGCCATGGTTGATGACAGGCTATGGGCCATACTGAGCACCCTCCCTTTCCTTAGGTGTTTTGTTAAAAGGCAGTGAGTAAACTGAAGGATTCCTGGACTGGGAGCCTGAAAACGTGAACTCTAGTCCCTTCCTCACAGCTCGTTGACGTGGTCAAGTTATTTTACCTGAGTCCTGGCTAATTGCAAAATGGAGTTAACAAACCCTGCCACTGTTTCCTCTTTCATGCCCCAATCTGGTCTAGCCCCCGGCCCTCATTTCAGAGAGAGGCCATAAAATGTAGTGACTCAGAAACTGGTTTTTGAGCAAGACCAACCTGGGTTCCAATCCCCACTCCAACCACTAAATAGTATGACCTAGATCAAGTGACTCGATCTCTCAGAGACCCCATTTCCATCTGTGTTAAAAAAGAATCTTAAACTAGATGGTGCCCAGCTACCACCACCAACTGCTCTGACAACGATCACAGTGGAGGGTGCCAGACAGAGCTGGAGAAAAATGTAGAACAAAATTCTAACTCAAAAAAAGACCAGACTGGGAACTTCCGGCAAAATGGCGCTCTAGGCAGAAGCACCACGCCATCCCTCCACAGCAAAGATCCAAAAAACTAAGCCGAACAGAGAAAACAACAATCCTGAAACCCTAAAACATCAAATAAAGAGATAAAGAACTCAGCCAAGCACCAAATGGAGTGAGAAAACTGACAGAGAATGGAGAGCGAGGAGAGATTCATGCAGAGGTCCCCTATCAGCTAACGCAGTGTGGATCTGCCATCTTGGACTCCTATCAGAGACCAGCAAACGGGGTACGAGAAAGCAGCTTCACGGAGCTTCCAGCAGGAGACAAAGCAACCGGTAATTTGCGATATACGCTTTCCCACCCCCCACCCTTCTTCACCCACACTTGGCCTCCTCTGCTTCCCGTGGATGCAGTCTCTTGTCCAGGAAGCACCGGCTGCTTGGATTCCACCAGCCCACACTAGCTGGCTCTCTGAGTGCCATTTGTTGGCTGCTGGTGTTGCTTTTTTTCCGGTTCTTTTGATTTCTTCCTTATGTCTCACCACCTCCCCCTCCTTTTGCTCAAATACCTGGCTATGTGCGCCATCTTTGCTTCTTCCTGAGGGGCTGCGGAGCTCCGTTCGAGTGTGGAACAGCTTCCCGGTCTGGGTTGCCGTGCTGGTGGGATCCTGAGGCTTTTGTTCGTTTGTTTGTTTTGAATTGTTTGTTTTCTTTTCCTTTTCTTGAGTTGGGAGCCCTTTCTGGCCAGGCGGTACTGCGTGGCTTGAAACTTACCCCCTTAGCTTGCACAGATGTGCAGAGGATCCCTGAGGGCATTTCTTTTTTTGTTTGTTTGTTTTTTCTGTTTTTTGGGGGGGGCTTTTCTTGTTCTTTCTTTTTAAATTTCTTTTGTTTTCTTTTCCCTCTTTTTCCCTTTTTGTCTTTCTTCATTACTCAGTTTCTTGTCTCTCTAAATCGTCCTTCTCTTTCTGTTCCCTGAATACCTGGCGTTGTATACCTTTATGCCTTCTAGCCAGGCTGTACTGCAACACCAGAGAACAACTTCCCCAGACCTCATAGCCGCACCGGTGGGATCCCTGGGAAGTTTGCTGTTCTTGTCCCTTTCCAATTTTTATTTATTCACTCCTTTCTTTTCTTTTTTTTCTTCCTCTTCCCCTTTTTGTTTTTCTCCATTTCATAGTCTCTCATATCTCCACTCCAATGGCAAGCTCCCCTATCATTCTTTTTTGTTTGTTTGTATGTTTTTCGCCCCTGTTCCTCTCTCCTCTCTCCCATATCCATCTTAGCTCCACACATAACAATCTCCCCGTTACATCCTGCCTACCTGCACCGTGTGCTTAACATCACACCACCAAGCAGCACAGGCAAGGCCTACTGGAACCTGCCCTGCACTGATTACCGACCCACCCTGGTGGTTATAAGTGCCACAAACAACCCGTCCCAGTAAC
>NW_004443984.1:8552539-8567497 GCF_000243295.1 Trichechus manatus latirostris
TATGGCCCCCAGACACCCTTATAGCTCAGTGGTGAAGTCATTTCCGAGGTTCACCTTTCAGCCAGGGAGTGGACAGCCCCATAAAACCAAATGGGACTAATGAGGCACAGCAGTCCAGGGACAAGTTCCAGAAGGTAGAAGGGGACAGGAAAGCTGGTGATAGGGAACCCAAGGTTAAGTAAGGATAGTGTTGATGTATTGTGAGGTTGTTAACCATTGTCATAGGGCAACATGTGTACTAACTGTTAAATGAGAAAGTATTGTGTTGTGTAAGCCTTCATCTAAAGTGAGAATAGCAGCACAACTGGAAAAGCGTAGTCAATGCCACTGAACTGTGCATGTAGAAATTTTTGAAATAGTGTATCTTCGGCTATGTGTATTTTCACCAAAAAAAAAAAAAAAAAGGGTTGAGAAGGGAGAGGGTTTACATGTTGTGGGGTTGTTGACCAATGTCATGGAACAATATGTGTACTGCTGTTTCGTGGGAAACTGTTTGTTTCGTGAGCCTTCACCTGAAGTACAATAAAAAAAAAAAAAAAAAGACCAGACTTACTGGCCTGACAGAGACCAAAGAAACTCTGGCCCCTGGATACCCTTTTAGCTCAGTAATGTAGTCATTCCTGAGGTTCACATTTTAGCCAAAGATTAGACAGGCCCACAGGACAAAATGAGACTAAAGGGGCACACCAGCCCAGGGAGAAGGACTGGAAGGCAGAAGGGGACAGGAAAGCTGGTAATAGGGAACCCAAGGTCAAGAAGGGAGAGTATTGACATGTCATGGGGTTGTTAATCAACGTCATAAAACAATATGTGTACTGTTTAATGAGAAACTAGTTTGTTCTGTAAACCTTCATCTAAAGTACAATAAAAAAGAAAAACAAAAGAACCTTCACGTATCCCTTGCAAGGCTGCAGATTTTAAATGAGATAATGTCTTATTTAGCACAGTTGCTGGTATATAATAATTGCCCAATACAGGTTTATTATTCAGATAGAATTCACATTCATTACATGCCTACTTAATGAATTTCCAAGACTGGGGCTTGGCTATTACTACTATTATTCCTTTTGTGGCTTTTGACAAGATTCCTTTCCTTTTCTGAGTCTCAGTTTCTAACAACAACAAAAAAAGGTGTTAGATTAAATTTTGTAGAGGGTGAGCAAAAATGAGAGAAACCCCAATGAGACGGATCAACACAATAGCGGCAACAATGGACTCAGATATACCAACAATCATGAAGATGGCGCAGGACCAGGCAATATTTCATTCTGTTATACATAAGGTCACCATGAATTGAAGCTGACTTAAGGGCAACTAACAACAGATTAAATTAGATACTCTGTAGGAGCACTTTCACCCCTGACATTCCAGAATTCTTTCATCTTCCTTCTTTTCTTCCATTCACCTATCATTTATTCATCCATTCAACAATTATTTATTGAGTATCTACTATGTTCCAGGTGCAAAAAACAAAACAGACCCACATTAAAGCAGGTGTGCATGACTGGGAGCCAGTCTGTTGGAAGCAGGGTTGTTCAAAGCCTTCTTTGTCCTCTCCTCCAGCAATCAATCCTTGCAGGTTATTTTATGTTTGGAACAGGGAAAAATTGTGCCAAGAATTTATTTCTGTGCATCTCTGTGTGGCTGTATACACACACTGGAGCACACACACACATTTATATATAACATTTGCCGCAGCGTTGTCATGGGAACTGCTTTTTGGTGTCTCTGGGCATGAGGGATGCCTGTGAGTGGAGGAGCTTTCATGGAACACCCCCTGCATGCACTTTTGTGAGGCATGAAATCCTGCTGGGAGACTTACCCCAAGAGCCTTTGTCGGCCCTTTTGATAATCGCTGCCTATTTTTCTCATTGATCTTGTCGGATATGTGTGAATTTGACTGAGAGAACCAAATGTCAAGCAGAGTGACTGGTGGAGCAAGATCCTCTGGGATATTTGCCAACGTAGTGGCGTGGATAGGTCAGCTTGGGCTTTTTGTCTTCTTCAGCCCTTGATTTGGGAATGTTTAAGTGTTTGAGGAAGACTTGCATGGAAAGAAAAGCAGCCAGGGAATATATTTTCAGAAATGACAGCTGCAGCAGCCACTTTTCAACTTGGTGCGCAGTGCCAGAGCTGGAAGGGGGCAGAATGCCAGCAAGAGGGTGAGGAATGGAATTCACTGAGCAGCTACTCCAGGCCTGGTTCTGTCCTGAGTGCTTTGCATATGTTATCTCCCATAAGCCTCAAATTAACCCTGAAAGACAGACATTGTTGTTCTTGGCAAGAAACTGGAATGTGAAGAGGAAAAGTGGCAAAGCTGAGAGTCAAACCCAGGTTGAGCCTGGTTCCAGAGCCTGTGCTTTGCCTACTATATCGTGCCACTGACCAACTTTCTGCAGCCAGGTTTTCCCTTACTTCTAGGCCAGAGGTTGGGTGAGGGGTAGCAAGGAATGACAGTTCAGAAATTCAAGTCCTCACAAATTCCAAGTCACAGGTTCAGGTACAGGTGGCTATGAGGATGATCAAACCTAGTCTACATAAGGTATTACATTCACCTTGAATGCAAAAGCTGGCTCACATTTTGGTTTTGTGAGGGCTTACTATATGCATAAGGTTGCTATGTGTGATGGTTAAGGTTGTGTGTCAGCTTGGCTGGGCCATGATTCTCAGTGGTTTGGCAGTCGTGTGATGTTGCGACCACTTCCATGAAGAGACCTGATATAATGTGATCACCTCCATGATGGGATCTGCTGTGAGTAGCCAATCAGTTGAAAGGGAGTTTCCTTGGGTGTGTGGTCTGCATTGAATATAAGTGGACATTCTAGCAAGGCTCTTGGGCTTTTGCTCACTCTGGATCCTGCAGCTGGCTCCTGTTTGTCTAACCTCTGGTTCTTGGGACTTGAACTAGCAGTTTACCTCTGGTCTTTCCTGCTGATCTTGGGATTCATTGATCTTCCCAGCTTGTGAGCAAGAGCCCTGCTGTCTGACCTGCCAATCTTGGGTTCACCGGCCTCTGTGGCTATGTGACTCAGGAGAGGCCTTTATCCTGACCCACGGACTTGGGATTTTCCAGCCTCCACAACTGGTGAGCCATTTCCTTGATATAAATCTCTTTCTGTATATATTTATATGCGTTACTGGTTTTGATTCTCTAGAGAACCCAGACTAAGACATCATGAGTAGGAGCTGACTCAACAGCAAGTAACAACAACTATGTGCCAGGTACTCTTTCATTATTATTTCACATACTCACTGTAAAGTTCTATGAGGTCTATGGTAGTAACATAATTACTATATTACAGATAAAGAGACTAAGGTACAGAGAGGTTAAATGTCTTGCCCAAGATCATACAGCTAACGAGCTGAGCTTTGAACCCATGCAACCCGGCTCCAGAACCTGAGCTCTTAACCTGTTTTTCTGACCCATGAATTAGAGTTGTATGTGGTTCCACAATCAAGCCATATGGAATTTCCCCTCCACAAAGAGCTTCAGATGTATGAGAGATAAGGAAGAGTCGAAGGGAAAGGGAAGGGGATTCACATTTACTGAAGATCTTCTATGTGTGCAGTATTCTGCTAGGTCTTTCCACCTGACAACTTTGCTGGAACATTGGAATTACTCTAATTCCCTTTGTACAGATGAGAGAGATTGAGGCCCAGAAGGCTGAAGTGATTTAACTAAGCTCTCAGAACTGGGATTTGAGGCAAAGGCTATTGTTTTCCAAAATTCAGGCCCTAGGCCGAAGTAGAACAGCCCTGCTCTGGGCCCTTCTTCTCCTACCTTTCCCAGCTATGGTGTCAAGACGGGGGTTCAGGTATTCTCCCAAGTGCCTGGAAGGCCACTCTGGAAACCTTTGTATGGCAAAGGACTCTGTCTAAGTCTGTATTCTCCAGGAGAGCAAAATCAGTGAAGCATATATATAAACACATATAGAGAGATTTACTTCAAGGAAATGGCTCATGCAATTATGGGGGGCGGCAAGTCCCAAATCTGTGGGTCAGACGGTAGGCTGGAGGCCTCTGATGGCTCATGGGGTTGCGGGGGCTGGTGAATCCAAAATCTGTAGGTCAAGTGGCAGGCTGAAGACTTCTGAAGGGTTACGTCCCAAGAACTGGAGGTCAGGCAACGAGAAGAGTGTGGGGTTGAGAAAGAGAGACAGCGCTTTGCCAGAACATCCATTTATATACTGAAGGCAGGCCACACCCCCAAGGAAACTCTACTTTCAACTAATTGGCTGCTCACATCAGATCACCAAGTGGAAAGTTATTACATTATGGAACAGCACATGCCAAACCACTGAGAATCATAGGCCAGCCAAGTTGACACATAACAGCAACCATTACAGATTCCGACTCCCTCAACATAGAGAGTTCTTGCTCAAATTTGCCAGAGCAGGGCTACACTCAAGAACCCAAGCAGCAGCCATCCCTCAACTGTTTATGGAGCATCTAGTATGTGCCAGGCTCTGTGCTGGGTACTGGGCATACAGCATGAACCTGAAAATCATTGTCCCTGACATTGAGGGCTTACTATCTAGCAGGGAACAGCCACGACACAGGTAATTACAAGTGTGAGAAGTGAAGGGAACTACGGGTATAAACAACAGGGACTGTGGGGCATGGGTTGATAATTAACCCATTGCCATTGAGTTGATTCTGACTTATCATGACCCTATAAGACAGAGTAGAACTGCCCCATAGAGTTTCCAAGGAGCAGCTGGTGCATTTGAACTGCCTGCCTTTTGGTTAGCAGCCTGAGCTCTTAACCACTGTGCCACCAGGTCTCCTAACAGATGTGGGTATTTTACATTTATTTAAAGGCGAGGTGGTCCTTCCTGACACTTTGGCTTGAGAAGGCCAAGAATGTAACTTAGTTCTCTTGGCCAAAGCTGAAACCTGGCCATGCTATGGAATGAAATGAAAGAAATTTCTACATCTTTATATTCAAAAAGCAAATCATGATACTTGCCCCCAAGCCATTTTCAGCTTCATAGATGAAACAAATAAGCTAATGTTTACTGAATACTTATGACGTACCAGATATAACTAGGCTGAGTAAGTCCCTTATTAATACAATGTGGAAGAATCATAAGAAAATAATGTCCCAGCACAAAAGTAGTAGATGGGAGGGAGCAATTAAATCTGATTGGAGGAATCAGGAAAGTTTGTTCTATAAGATGATACCTAAGCTGGGTTTTGAAGGATGAATGGGAACTTGCTAGGCAATCCAGAAGCAGGAGGTACTCCAGGTGGAGGGAACAACATATGGAAAGACTTGGAGACATGAACATGCATGGCTGTTCAGGACACGTCAGTGGGTTTTGCTAAGGCTACAGAGATTGTCAAGAGCGACATGTGATAGGGTTTCAGGTGCCCAGCTGAGAAACCTGGACTTTATCCAATACATACACGGCATAAAGGGGAGAACCAAGCAACTTCTTCGACATCTCTTTTTAAGTGGAAGGCATGCAATGAGGGTGGGAAAGAAAAAAAGAGAGAGAGGGCATGATTGCCAAATTTGGGAAACCGAAAGCTGCTCATCTGCAGAATTAATTCTAATTGCTGCTACTGTTTTCATTGTCATGCCAGTGGGAAAGGCAGAGAATAGCAACATGCCTCAGTCTCTTCCCAGGTGCCAGGAGCACCAGCAGGCCAGGCCAGGCCAGGCTGGCTCCCATGGACATTGTCGGATCCAGGCTGCTGCCTGGCGCCAGCTGTGGGCATCTGGAAAACCAGTTTCCTCTCCTAGTCATTAGGTAGGAGAGAAATCAGAGTCTAGGATTTTCCCAAGACAGTAAGCTTGGCAGGATGATTAAATGGCATCAGGCTTGACAAGGACCAGGGGAAGGCTAGCCCACATGGGGTAGAAGGATGTGGTTTCCAGATCCTAGATGGGATGTGCAGGTGATTGTGTGGAGTTCCTTGACTCAGAGAGTACGGGCCTGTAAGGAAGGTGTAAGAGACCTTTCTTTGGGCCAGGCCCAGTGGGGGTGCAGGTTTATCCTAGTTATGGGACAGTTTAGTGGGTTTGTGGGGGGTCCTGCTAACAAAGCCTGGCATCAGTGAGGTCTGAAGGAGCCCTGGTAGCACAGTGGTTAAGCGCTTGGCTGCTAACCAAAAGGTCAGTGGTTTGAACCCACCAGCCGCTCCACAGGAGAAAGGTGTGGCAGTCTGTTCCCGTAAAGATTACAGCCTTGGAAACCCTATGGGCAGTTCTACTCTGCCCTATAGGGTTGCTATGAGTCGAATCAGCACCATGGCACACAACAACAATCAGTGAGGTCAAAGGCTGCCTTGCCCCCATCCCCGGCAGCCACTTCCTGAATGAGTCAGGTGATCAGCCAGACAACAGAGAAAAGAAGCCCCTTAATGGCTTACCTCCTAAATGGAGTCAGTATTAGTACTCAGAACCACGGAGGTGTTCCAAAGATTAAATGAGTTAATCTGTGTAAAGAGCTTCACCCAATGCCAAACACATAGTGAGCAATCAGTAAATAAACGTTAGTTGTTTTTATTAGCCAGGCACGCTAATGGTCGGTTTCCGCTTGTTAACTTATTTAATCCTCACAACAGCCCTGTTGTTATTAGGTGCATTGAGTCAGTTCCCACTCATATTGACCCTATAGGACAGAATAGAACTGCCTCATAGGGCTTCCAAGGAGCAGCTGGTGGATTTGAACTGCTGACCTTTTGGTTAGCAGCCAAGCTCTTAACCACTATGCAACCAGGGCTCCGCAACAGCCCTAGAAAGTAGGAATTAGTAGTTTTTTTTGTTTGTTTTTTACAGTTGAGGAAACTGAGGTTACATAACTTGCCCGAGGACAATTAAAAGTGGCAGAGGGGAAAAGGACCCAGGTCTGTCTCCCCTCAGAGTCCACTGTGATGGTTCCTTGGATCTACTTTCCCCTTTCCAGGAGAATGCTCCTTGTTTTCAGAACTAGCAGAGTGAGAAGCAGTGTTCTGAGAATGACTGGACACAGTCAGATGGGATTAAATAATTCTATTTTGCAAACATGATATTGGCAATTGACATTCAACCTGAGAGATAGTCTGATTTTGCCCAAGTTTGGACAGAGAATGGAATGCTGAGGGCTCCCCACCCTGTCCATTCTTCTCCCACCCCCCACAACCTGTGCACCCACAGCATTCATCATTGTGTTCAGTCAGCCATTCAACAAACATTTACTGAGCATGTAATACATGCCAGGCACTATTGTAGGCCCTGGAGATACAGCAATAAACAAACTGAAGTCCCTAACCTCATAGAACTAACATTCTAGGGGGAAGAGATGAAATCATATACTCATGAGCATGAAAATATGTCATATGCCAGGTGGTGATAAATGTAGTAGAGGAAATAAAGCAGAGCAAGGAGGCTAGGGTGTGCTGGGGTGGGGCTGCTAATTTATATGGAATGGGCAGGCCTCTCTGATAAGGTGGCATTTGAGCAGAGACATGAAGGAAGTGATGGAGTGAGCTGTGCAGATATTGAGTACAGGAAATAGCAAGTACAAACACCCTAAGGTAAGAATGTGCCAGGTATAAAGAAACAGCGAAAAGGCCAATGCACTGGAGAGGGAGAATGGTAGGGAAGAAGCTCAGAGAGGTAGAGGGGAGTGTGGGGGGTGGAGGGGAATAGATCACGCAGGGCCTGTAGGCTGTTGAAAAGACTTTTTACTCCAGTGGAGAAGGGAAGACAGGGGAGGGTTCTGAGTAGAGGAGTGACATGACCGTGACTTATTTTTTCTCATACTTTTTTATTATTGTGGTAAATATATAGGTAACAAAACATTTGCCATGTCAATGATCTTCACAGGTACAGTTCTATGACATTAAATATGTTTGTCATGTGGTTCAACGATTGCCATTAACTGTGACTTAACTTTTAATATAAATAATTACAGGAATGTTATTTAATTAACTTGTAGGTTTGTACGGTAATTATAGGTTACCCATCTCTTTTCCCCACTAGATGTGGCCTTATATTTCTCTCTGAGGGCCTAGCACGGTGCCTGGCACATAGGTGTCACTCAGTAAATACTTGATAAATGAATTCTGAAGACTGGCCGTGACTCCACAGGCGTGGAGGGAAGGAAAGGGCAATGCCTGAAGTGGGAAGAGCGTCCTACTTCTTAACGAGAGGATAGTGTCAGGTAGTGAGAAACACCTTGGCCTAGCAGTGAGTAGGTGTTTGAGTTTCAGTACTAGATTTGTAGCTCACTTGCTGTATGACCTTGAGAAAGTTCTTTCTCATCTCTGGACCCTATCCCTAAAACCAGGAGCCTTCGAAAGGTAATCTCTAAGGGTGTTTTCAGCCCTGGCTAGACTTCATGATAATATTTTTTTTCTCCCTGTTGTATCCTTTAGGCCAGACCCTGGTAAAGCTGAACTATCTGCAGCCACAGTGGCTGGAGAAGAATGTGGTTACCTCTACGTGGGTCATAGTAGAACTGTGCTCCATAGGGTTTTCCATGGCTGATTTTCAGAAGTAGATCCCAAGCCTTTCTTCTGAGGTGCCTCTGGATGGACTCAAAACTCTAACCTTTCGGTTAGTAGCTGAGCACTTAACTGTTTGCACCACACAGGGACTCTAAACTGGAAGCTCATTATACACGCTGTGGGCAAAGGACTGCACAAGCCCCAGGAGAAATGAGAGCAGCACCAGATCAGAGAAGCTATGACTTTGCCCTGGAGGGAATATGAAAGGAACTAAGGTTTGTGGAGGTGCCTACTATGCCCCAGTCCCTTTAATTCTTGCTTTAATTCCTTAGAGGCGGACCTCCTATCTTATTGTGAAAATGGCCCAGAGAAGGTAGAAAAACATGCCTGAAGTTGTATAGCTAGCTTGTAAGGTTAAAATCCAGAGTTGCCCAAAAGTTTACACCCTTTGAAAGGAACCACCACCCTCACATGCCATCCTGCCATTGAGCCCTGCAAAGTCTGGCAGGGCCTGTTGGCACAGATCTTTCCTGGAAAGAGCACTTGTGGCCCATCATGAACAAGCTTGCAGTACAGGGGATATGGCAAAATATTTCTCTTGTTTTCTCATTGAGGCTTCCCTTCTTCCATCCACATCTAAATCCACTTCAGATGTGTGCCCTATAGTGGTCTCTCCTGCCTTGGTTTCCCTTCTTCTTTCCTTTTTTTAAAAACTTTTGGCCTCTCATTTCAACTTCTTCACTGCCCGGGGTCTAGATCTCAGGTCACCCTAGTCCATGCTCTTGGCAGACCATGGTGGATGTTTACATGTTTCAGAGTGGAACACCTAATGACAAAGAATCGCTTCTATGGCTAATAAGGATGGCTTCTCTCGGCACAATGTGTCTTGTTTTTATGCTAAAAGGTCAGTCCCCTCTGGAAGAGGACTGAAGGGGCCAGAGAACCCCAGCTTGCCACAATACTTTGAAAATTTTTGTTGTGTGTGAACTTTAACCTAGGGAGTGGAAAGTTGAGATTACCAGGTCACCTGGTTCGTAAAGACTATGTCACCAGGTCCATGGAAACCAAGCCTCATGGACTTCATTTAGAAATTAACAGGTCTCCCTGAGCCCAAAAGGAACCCTGGTGGTATAATGGTTAAGTGCTCAGCTGCTAACCGAAAGATCTGTGGTTTGAACCCACCCAGTGGCTTCGTGGGAGAAAAGACCTGGCGATGTACTCCCATAAAGATTACAGCCTAGGAAACCCAACGGGGGCAGTTCTACTCAGTCCTATAGGGTCGCTATGAGTCAGAACCGACTCAAACAGTATACAACAACAACAACAACAACAACTTGAGTCCAATCCCCGGTTTACTCAGAGACGTGCAGCAGCGGCCCCACATGCTAATGAATAAGCAAAGCACCATCACCTACTCGTGAGATGTATAAACCGAGTCTTCATCTGTCTTCTGCTCTTCAAACAAAAGTTAAGAGGTGTATTTATTCTGGGAGGGATGTAGGTCCCTGCTGAAGGCAGGGTGGTAAGCTCTGGGAACACTGGATGCCTGGTCAAAGTTACAACAGTCCTCTTGTGGGCCAGCACTGCCTGCTCCAGGATAACCTCACCCTTACTTCCTCCCTACGCAGTGAGGCCCAGCCTGGGCCCTGTGTTACCCAGGGCTTCCACAGGGTAGTATGAAATCCTCTGGCAATTCACATTTTTTCATGTCATTCAGTAAATCTCACATCCTATTCACTGAGTGCTAGATTCCAGGGTGGCGCAACAGTTAAGCACTTGGGTGCTAACTGGAAGGTTCGAACCCACCAGTGGCTCTGCAGGAGAAAAGACCTGGTGATCTGCTTCCGTAAGGACTACAGCCTAGGAAACCCTATGAGGCAGTTCTATTCTGTCCTATAGGGTCGCTGAGTCAGAATCAACTCGATGGCACACAACAACAACAACAACAATAACAATAACAACAACTGATACCAGGGAGGAGTCCCAGTGTGGTGCAAACAGCTAATGTGCTCAGCTACTAACCGAAAGTTTGGAGGTTTGAGTCTACCCACAGGCATCTTGGAAGAAAGCCCTGTCAATCTACTTCTGAAAAATCAGCCGTTGAAAACTCTATGGAGCACAGTTCTCCTCTGACAAACATGGGGTCACCATGAATCAGAATTGACTTGATGGCAACTGGTTAGATACCACAGGTATTTCAAAAGACTAAGTAATGTCCCTGTGTAAATGAATAATAATAGCTAAAATGCAGCCGTCAAGAAATCCAACAACGTATTGTATTGGGCAAATCTGCTGCAAAAGATCTCTTTAAAGTGTTAAAAAGCAAAGATGTCTGAACCAAGCCCTGGTGTTTTCAATCACCTCATGTATGCAAAAGCTAGACAGTGAATAAGGAAGACTGAAGAAGAATTGATGGCTTTGAATTATGGTGTTGGTGAAGAATATTGAATATACCATGGACTGCCAGAAAAACTAACGAATTTGTCTCAGAAGAAGTAAAGTCAGAGTGCTCCTTAGAAGCAACGATGGTGAGACTTTGTCTCACGTACTTTGGACATGTTATCAGGAGGGACTAGTCCCTGGAGAAGGACATCATGCTTGGTAGACTGTCAGCGATAAAGAGGAATACCCTCCATGAGATGGATTGACACAGTGGCTACAACAATCAGCTCAAACATAGGAATGATTGTGAGGATGGCACAGGACCAGGCAGTGTTTCGTTCTGTTGTGCGTGGGGTCACTATGAGTCGGAACCGACTCGACGGCACCTCAACAACAAAATGCATCCAACAATTACTATGAGCCAGTAACTGGACTATGTTGTTTCTATTTGTTGTCTTATTTCTCATGATAACTCTGTGAGATAGAGCTTATTTTTACAGATGAGGTAACTGAGACTTGGAGAGGTTAAATGACTTCTCTAAGGTCATACAGCTAATAAATGGCACGGCTGAGAATTAAACCCAGGTAATGTGACTCCAATGGCCAAACTCTTAATTGCTCAACACTAGGAGTGCCCTGAGAGTCATCTACCCAGTGCAGAGGGATCCTAAGGGAGGGGCACCTAGCTCAGCCTGGGGAAGGAGGAAAGGCTACCTGGAGGAGGTAATGCCAGAGTCAAGCCTTGAAGCTGGAGCAAGAATTAGCCAATTGGCTAAGTAGAGAAAGGATGATTTGGGGCTACAGGTAGTAGGAGCAGCCTGTATATAGGCCCCAGGGTGAGGAGAAAGGACTTCGTTTGCAAGCAGACTAAAGTGGCTGCAACTCTGGATTTGGGGTGGAGGGTAGTAGAATGGAAGCAGAGTCCAGATGATGAATCTTGAATTTAGACTGCATCCTGAAGGCAATAAGGGTGCTCAGCAGGCAAGTGACAAAATCTGCTTGACTTGCTGACAGTGCCAATGGCCTCTGGGGGGACACTGCTATGTTGAAAATAATGTGGCAAATCAGACCTGGGTTAGATGCCTGGAGTTTGGACCCCAAAGTTTTATGGCAAGTTGCTTTACATTTTTGAACCTGTTTGTTTGTTTATTTGTAAATGGGATACTATAATACTCACCTTGCAGAGTTGCTGGGGAGCGGGGGGATTAGAAATTATCTAAGCAAAATATTTAGCAGAGTTGTACTTTGGCACATAGAACCAACCAATTGCTGGTGAGTCAATTCCGACTCATAGCGACCCTATAGGACAGAGTAGAACTGCCCAGAGGGTTTCCAAGTCTGTAATCTTTACAGAAGCTGATTGCCACATCTGTCTCCCACAGAGTGGCTAGTGGGTTCCAGTTGCCGACCTTTCAGTTTGCAGCTGGGTACTTAACAACTGCTCCATCAGAGTTCCTTTCGCTTGGCACATAGTAGGTTAATAATTAATAATTGTTAGCTGCTCTGTGTGACTGGGGAGGTGTTAAGCAGGGCTATGCTTTTGGAGGAAACCCTGGGGGCATAGTGGTTAAGAGCTATGGCTGCTAACCAAAAGGTCCACAGTTTGAATCCACCAGGTGCTCCTTGGCAACCCTATGGGGCAGTTCTACCCTGTCCTTAAGGGTCACTATAAGTCGGAATCGACTCAATGGCAACGGGTTTAGTTTTTTTCTTTTTTCATGCTTTTGGATGAGAGGCTACTCTTTTGGATAAAAGAAGAGCGCTCTACCTTTTTCACTTTGCTTCCTATAAGCCTCCCCATTGATTGCCTGTGGCCAGAGTCTTATCAGGACCTTATTTTGCCCAAGGTCTATCTGTTTTAAGAGATAATACTCCTAAAGTGCTTAGCAAATACCAGGAGCACAGAAACCGCCTGAAGCTTGCAGCTATTATTAACTTAGAAAATGAAACTAGCTAAGACTAACAATTAAGCAATTATCAGTCCCTTATCACCCTGGTGTGCATAAGAAGCCAAATCCTATCCTGGGAACAGGTTTGGGATAAGGAAGCCTAAGGTGTCTAAACATGGTAGGAGACTCTAGAGAACTGAAGGACCACCATGAAGTTTTTCTTGGAGACAGTTACACCTGGATTTAAAAAAAAAAAAGTCAGTTGTCGTTAAGTTGATTCCAACTCATGGCAACTCCATGTGTTTCAAAGTAAAACTATGCCCTACAGGGTTTTCAGTGACTCTGACCTTCCAGAAGTAGAGTGCCAAGCCTTACTTCCAAGGTGCCTCTGGGTAGATTCAAACCGCCAACCTTTTAGGTTAGTAGCTAAGCACTTAACTATTTGCAACATCTAGAGACATCATGCCTGGGTAAAACCCCAAAAATCAAACCCGTTGCTGGCGAGTCGATTCCGACTCATGCCTGGCTAGGAGCTGAAAACCCAATCCAAAATAATCAGGTGTTACAAATCCAAATAGTTAAGCATTCCAGAGTATGAAGTAACTCCTGTCTTTCAGTCTGGAAGATTTCTGTTACAATGTCAGGAACTGTGGAGCCCTAGCCAGAAAGATGAGGTGCAGGGTTCTGGCATCATCCTCTTCCAGATTCCCCTATCTCCCAGTGGGAGCATTTCGAGCTCCCAGGGCTGTCATGAATTAAGCGTCCACTGTGTGTAGAGTTTTACAGCGTTATAAAAAAACAAGGAAGGCAGAGTGAAGCAGTAGGGCAGGAGTCAGGAGAACTGGACTCTAACCTTGGCTCTGCCAACTACACTTTCCATGTGACCTTGGGAAAGCCGTTTGTCCATTTTGAGCCTCAATTTTCTCAGCTCTTAAATGGTCTGCTGTATGATGGTATTAACCTTCCCCTCAGTTTCTTCATTTGTAAAAATGGGTAATACCTGTCTCACAGGACTGCATGAGATAATGAAGTGCTCAGTGTCATGCCTGGTAACCATTATTACCTGGATTGCTCATGACCCCAGTGAGTCCTTTCTACTCAATGCTAGTGTGCCTGGGACAATGCCCTTGTTGGGGGATCGGGTGGGGTGTGTTTGTAGGGGGGTGGTGGTGGGCAGAAAAGGACCTTATCAACAAGTGTTACTCTATCTAGCACAGGACACTGCGGAGCTGACCACTGGCTGCCGGCCAAAGGATGCTCCAATCCTGGGGCAGGCCTTGGGAAGAATCCATCCACAGAATCCTCAGTCAAGGCTGCTGATTAGATAAGGCAAGTCCGATGAGGCCCCCAGCCAACATGGTTCATTCAGAAGAAGGTGGAATTTAGATCCAGGCTCGGCTGTGTCCTTTGCTGGTTGGGCGACCTTGGCCCAGTCACTTTTGCTCTCTCATCCTCAGTGTTCTCTGGAAATGGGGCTTCCATTCCACTTCCCTCTCAAAGTGCGTGAGGATGAAATGTCGACAAATGAATGTGGAACGCGTCGTTAAGGGCTGGCGAGTGGTATTTGTTACGCTAAGAACTCCGCACGCCGGATTCCTATTTACCGGGTTTCACTCTGGTTAAGCGGTTCCTTTCACAGTCACCGAGGTTTCTCGCCTCACCGGCTCTCTGCCCCTGCGGGCAGCGCTCTGTGGACCGTAGGCTCCAGGGCCGTTACCATTGTTCTTTGAGGCTGGGACGCAGGGGAGGGCTCTCGCAGACCAGCCCTCGCCTTGAGTCTCTCCCTTCGTGCCGCACCCTTGGCCGCCGCGAGCCTGGGAAGCCCCCTTGGCCGATTTTTCGCCGAGGAAGCGTCTCAGCTCCAGAGAGCTCCCGAAGGGCGGTCGAAGACGCCTCCGAGTGTTTCCGAGGAATCCCGATCTCCCGCAGTCTCCGGAAAGAGCCGAAGAGGCTTCTCACCCTCGGCCTCCCGAGCCGCTCCGAAAAGGCCCGAAGTTTTCCGATCGGCCGTCCTGCCGGACTGCTGGAGGCGGCCGCAGCGCCATGTTGGATGCTCTGCTCGTTGAGTGAAGAAAATCCGCCGGCATCGCCTGAGCCCCGCTACCGAGAAGGGCGCCGCTTCCCCCGGGGAGGGGGATAAAGACCCCCCGCCGCCGGCCCATGAGGATATTGCCGTGAAAGGTCCGGTCTCTCCGCCTCCTGCCCCCGCCGGGTCCGGCCCCCCCCCTGGGGTCGCGTTGTCACGGAG
>NW_004443984.1:8567670-8612120 GCF_000243295.1 Trichechus manatus latirostris
CCTCCTCCCAGGCTTCCCCCGACCCCCCGCTCCCGCCGCCTCCCCGGGTCTGCCCCCATCCCGCCCCCTCGCTGCCCCCGGCCCTTGCACCCCGGCGCGCCCGGTCCCGCTCTGGGGGGGTTGGTGGCTTCGCTTTGCCATGAGTTTACCGCAGAAACCGGCTCTGAAATCAGGCTCAGCGGCTGCAGCAGGAACCGGACCCGGCACCGGAGCGGCGGCGGCGGCGGCAGCAGCGGTACCGCCTTCTCACCCGGCGGCAGCAGCAGCAGCGGCGGCGGCGGCGGCGGCAGCAGCGGCAGCGGCCCCTCCACACCCGAACATCAGGGCCCTCCAGACCCAGGCGCCCCAACAGTATCCTTTTCACCTTCCTGCCGGCCCCTTCGGGTTTCTTCGCCGCAGACCAGTGGGGCTGTGGCCCTCAGGGTACTCTCCTGCTCGCCGCCACAGCACAGCCAGGAAAGGGGCTGCCCCTCAAGCCACCGCCGGGCTTGGCCGGAGCTTTTGGGGTGCCCCGACAGCAGCACTGCAGGGGACCCCGGGAACCTCTGCAATACTGTGAAAACTAGCCACACTCGGCCGTGCTTCTACAGCCCTTCCTTTTGAGAGCTGGGGGCCCCTTCCCCCTGCTCGCCGCCTCCTCCCCTAGACCCCCATCCCGCTTTCTTAGGCAGAAATTTTCTGGTGCCTGGGACCAACCCTGCAGGGAAAGCTTTTCTCTGATTGTTGTGAGGACTACACCCTCCTCTGCCTCATCTCCCTTCCGCTGCCCCTGCAGCGGGACCTGGGGGGCGTCCTTAGTCTTACTAATACATAATAAACTTTATTGGTAAATTTCCTGTTTGAAACGAATCAGCTCGTTTCGGAGGTAAGTTGGAATTGAAGTCTACAGTGCACATTTACAGCAAGCACTCCCTCTGGCTAAGGTTTCTGAAGCGATTTGGGGGAGTTGTGATGTGGTTTGTGGTGGAACGCGATCCGAGGAGGAAATGTTACACCGGCCGCTTCCCTGTCTTTGACCTTTTTAAAGGAAGAGGAAGTGACCTGACATTACCCACCACCCCCAGACTCACTTCTGGAAGGCTGGTGTTTTGCGGAACGTTTTTAAAGGGCTTTAATTTGCTGTTCATAGACCTGATGTCTAGAGGGTTCGTGGACTCACGGAGGAAAGTCTAGTACTGAATGTGTCTAATTTCTTGTGATTTGCTCGATTGTAGGATTTTTGGACAGCTTTGATTAAACAGATGTGGTGAAATGTGTTTTAGTCCAGAACTAGCCGGTTGAGTTCATGAAGTCCGCGGAGATTTAGAAAGGTGTTGCCTACCTGACAGCATTTCATCATACAGCCCCCACATCCCTTGTATTTGTGTCCATCAATAAATAATCATTGGATGTTAGATGTGTTGTGTTTTTGTATTTGTGTCACCGTGTGTTTGACTTTTAGAGGGAGTAGGGTGTTTGAGCAAATAAGCTAAGTGCTGTGAGGTCCACAGATTATTTCACAGTCTGTAGTTTGATTCTTGTCAGCATCGATTACACAGAGAAGGGAAAGGCATCTCCCCTCTTGAGTCATTTCAGGTCACTGTTTTGGTTTCTGTCAAGTGTCATTTTCTCTTGTTCTTTTTAAATACTGTTAGTCCACATTTTTCAATCCAGGCAGTGTGGCGCAGAGTGAAGATGAATTCCATTCCAGTGTGATGTGTGTACTGATTTCATAATGTTTCTCTCCTGCATAATTCTGTTCAATTAAGTGTTCACCGATGAGAATGGTTTTCCCCTAAGAAAGACAGTGATGCTTTTGTGTTGCTCATGAATAACCTGGTTATAATTTTGATCAGTGTCCCTAGTTGCTTTACTGTGGGGCGAAAAGGTTGGCTGGTTTGCCTACTTCAAGGGGGAGAGTTCATTGCTAGATCTCTTAAATCTTTACTCAGTACTTGGTGAGTTTAAATTCCTTTCTCATTTGAGTTTTGTTTTTGGATTGCCCGTACTTGGTTAGGGCTGTAAGTTTCTGTACTGTGCCACCAAGTAAATTATTCATTACCTGCATCTTTGAGCTATTTTGGCAATTAAACAGAAATGAAAGGAAGCCCCTAGTATGGGCGCTTGATGTGCAAAGCAGTAAGACCACAGTGCTGAATATGACAGTGCTTGGTGAATTTGGTGGTGTTTATTTGACTGGACACAAAACTGACTTAAGTATGTCAAACATATTTTTTCTCAATGCAGTTCACAAAGGCAGGACTTAGAAAAGTTGAATTGGTTGCCACATAAAAGTAGTTACTAATGCTACAATTTTATCTACTTTTGAATAAAAGAAGCAGTTGTTAAAGGGGATGAATTTAAGATGTCTTTTCCAATGGAGATAATTTTTTAAACCTATTTCTGATGTAGGATACCTAGTTTTATGTGGCTTTAAGTTTTCACTTTGCCTCTGAATTTAATTTTTGAAGCTAAAATTAATTTTCCTCTGGATGTATATCTTACTTTTGCTTTGTGTACTGAAAGGTTACAATTGCTAAAATCTAAAAGCTTATATCAATAGTAAATGAAGTATTTCAGATTTCGTTGGAATATATCAGTGATGAAATATCTACTGGTAATGGGGAATTGGTTAAAAATTTTATTGGAATAGAGCAGTTCTGTGGAGCAGTCAAGCTCAATTAAATTCAGTTTACATTTTAGGCACCAGTACTTTGTATTTTTTTCAAGCAGATAAGTAGGATGAAGGAATTCCTTAACAATTGACAGTACTCACTGTATTTATGCAAGGTTTTTGCTTTTCTGTCCTACGGGAGTGTGGGAATTTGTTTGACCAAGTGGTCAGCAAGTGGTCATTGTGGGATAAACTGATAACATTGAAACATCCAGGCTGGAGTGCAGATCTGGAGTTGCTCTTTCCCTGGTTTGACTAGATCTTCATTTCCTTAGAATACAGGTGTAGTTGTGTTTGAATTGGATTACTAAGTTCAGAGAGCATTTTAAATTTGTAAAAATACTAGGAGCTTTGCATGACAATGTGTCCTTCATTTGTACTTGTAGCATTGAAGTGACAAATCAGCAATGACGGGAAATGTTAGCGATAATGGATGTGCGTCTAAACTGGAACCTGCCAAGTAGGCATCAGTATTGCATGGCAGATCCCATAAGTAGAGGCCTTTGATTGTAAAGAGGCAAGGGATGGGGGGAGGACAGAGGCTGGGAGAAGAAGATAAATCCTGATATGAAAAGTGCTAAAGAGCAAGAGAGAAATTTATATAGAGTTTTCATAACATAACATGAAGCTTATAGTTTATAAAATCGGCACTTCAGAATCCTTGCCTTGAGATCTGCTCACTGCAGCGTCCAGGTATGAGGTTCTAAGAGGCTCTATTGAGAATCTTAACAGTGTCCATTAACCTTTTCTGCATAGCAAGCAACTTTGACCTTTTGATGGGAGCTTTATAGAAAATCTTCTTACATTTATCAGGGGGTTCTTGGACTCCCCTTAAAAATCCTAGCCCTTCAGGTAGAAATTGCTTACCTTTCAGATCATTCAAGAGAAATAAATGATTGTGAATTCAGGTGCCCAAAAAGTTCTGACATAAACAATTTTGCAGTCTATTATGAATACACTGTGTTCTCTCTAGTTATGTGGAAAGACTTCAGGATGTACTTCCTCTCAGGGCTGCTGACACTTCTGGGGAATCTAGTTACTGTTTTGGGGCAACCAGTTTGGTAAAGAAAATCAGGGCAGTGGATTCTTTGCAGGGACTAAATTTGGTAAAGGCCCATGGCAACCAGAAAATGACCTGTGTTCCCAGCTGTTTTGTAATAGATCTATGACAAACATATACTAACAAACAGTATTCCTTTGCATTTTATTTTTTTGTATTATAATTTTCTTTCATTTTTATTTTCTACATTGATTTTCACTTTTACCTTATAGGCTGAAGCTGATTATGTCTCACTTTTTCCCTCATTTCCAAAGCTAAATCTGAATAATATTAGCAATCGTCTCTCTTATTTGAATGCTTACTATTCTAGCAGGCATACATGCGTGCTTTTATTTAATTCTCATGAAGAACACCAATGAGGTAGGTATTGTCCCTATTTTACAGATGAGGAAACTGAAGTGCAGAGAAGTAATGTTTCCAAAATTATCTACCTAGTAAGTAGTGAAGCTGTGATTCATACCATAGCTGTGACTGACTCCAAAGCCGATGGATGTCCTTTTTACTATGCCAAGCTACCTCTCTCCAAATCTGCGTATTGAATCTTGTGGGAGTGAGGGGGAAGAGTACGCTCCCATATGTGGTAGCCAGGGGAAGGTCTGCATACAGTAAAGAAGCTCTATGGAGTAATCTAGAACATAGCCACTCTGTACTGTTTTAATTAGTTCACAGCCACATACTGCTGTACAAGTAGGTTATCTTTACCTCATTGAGCCTTAAAGCATAGAAATAGACCTGCCAACTGACTGGAAGAGGTCCATATCTGTGCCCATTCCAAAGTAAGGTGATCCAACAGAATGCAGAAATTATTGAACAATATCATTAATATCACACACAAGTAAAATTTTGCTGAAGATAATTCAAAAATGGTTGCAAGCAGTATGTTGACAGGGAATTGCCAGAGATTCAAGCCAGATTCAGAAGAGGACGTGGAACGAGGGGTATGATTGCTGACATAAGATGGATCTTGGGTGAAAGCAGAGAATACCAGAAAGATGTTTACTTGTGTTTTATTGACTATGCAAAGACATTCAACTGTGTGGATCATAACAAATTATGAATAACATTGCAAAGAATGGGAATTCCAGAACACTTAATTGTGCTCATGTGGAACCTGTACATAGACCAAGAGGCAATTGTTTGAACAGAACGAGGGGATCTGCATGGTTTAAAGTCAGCAAAGGTGTGTGTCATGGTTGTATCCTTTTACCATGCCTATTCAGTCTGTATGCTGAGCAAATAATCTGAGAAGCTGGACTATACAAAGAAGGATTTATGGAAGACTCATTAACTACCTGTGATACGCAGATGAAACAACCGTGCTTGCTAAAAGTGAAGAGGACTTGAAGCACTTACTGATGAAGATCAAAGATTACAGCCTTAAGTATGGATTACACCTCAACATAAAGCAAAAATCTTCACAACTGGATCGATAAGCAACATCACAATAAATGGAGAAAAGATTGAAGTTGTCAAGGATTTCATTTTACTTGGATTCAGAATGCCCATGGAAGCAGCAGTTGAGAAATCAAATGACTTGTTGCACTGGGAAATCTGCTGCAAAAGACCCCTTTAAAGTGTTAAAAAGCAAAGATGTCACTTTGAGGTCTAAGGTGCACCTGATCCAAGCCAGAGTATTTTCAGTCACCTCATGCATATGAAAGCTGGACAACGAATAAGGAAGTCCGAAGAAGAATTGATGCCTTTGAATTATGGTGTTGGTGAAGAATACTGAATATACCGTGGACTGCCAGAAGAACGAACAAATCTGTCTTGGAAGAAGTGCAGCCAGAATGTTCCTTAGAAGGCAGGATTGTGAGACTTCATCTTACTTACTTTGGACATGTTATCAGGAGGGACTAGTCCCTGGAAAAGGACATCATGCTTGGTAAAGTAGAGGGTCAATGAAAAAGAGGACAGCCTTCAACGAGGTGGATTGATACAGTGGTTGCAACAATGGGCTCAAACATAGCAATGAGTGTGAGGATTCACAGGACCGGGCAGTGTTTTATTCTGTTGTACATCAGGGTTACTGTGAGTTGGAACCGACTCAATGGCACCCAACAGCAACAACATCTGATTCAGTGCATGATTCTACTTGTTCAGAAGTTAGAAAGCCCTCCAGCAAAATACCATTATAACTAGCAACTAAAACTTCATAGATCATTTAGTGGCCAGCAGTCTCTCTACTTCTAAGCCCCCACCATCAATAAAGTCTGAAATACTGAGGGCAGGTCCTCATAGAAAGGAGAGAGGGAGACAGATGCAATACAGAGATAAAGTAAGAATAAAGTTACTCAGATGCCTGAGTTATATCGGCAATTGTCTCAGCTGCCACTGCTCCCTGTCCTGGGTCTGCTGGTTTCAAAATGAGATCTTTTCTGTCGAATCAAGAGTATTTAAACCACCTTAGGACTGAAGTGTAACTTTCCCATGTTGAGGTTTCTGATAAGACAAAAAATACGTACTGCTAAAACCTGTTTGAAAATCACTTTTAAGTCATAGTGGAGTGGAGCACCACATTTTAGCCATTCCTTGGGCTTCAGTGTAAGCGGTGAGATTATTAATTCATTTATTCAGTACCCACTCTGTGCCAGACCCTGTGCTAGGTCTAGAGTTGAAAAGCTAAGATACAATCTTTGTCCTCAAAGAACTAGGTCCAGGCAGAATACAATGAGGTAAGTACAATGTTAGCTCTGCTGTAAGAGCCCTGTCTGGGGAAAGGAGGAATTAGGGCTTCCTAAAAGTTGCCATCTGAGCTAAATTAGAAGAATGAGTAAGAATTAACCCAGGTTTACATAGCTTTCTCATTCTGCCAGCCAATGTTTCCCAATGTCATTTCTCTTGCTACTGCATAGTGCTTTAATAAGTAGTTTTCAGTCATGTTTCAGGTTTTTAGCAGGAGCTGAGAAGCTAGAGGAGGTACCCAAGAAAATGACTTTTAAAACACAGTTGCTACAGATTTGACATGTCTTCTGCATCATAATCTGAAGAACTAGTGTATAAGGTTGAGCTATATATCTGATCTCTGTGGTTGCTGCTTTCCTGGTCCGCCTTCTACTTATTTGTATAATACTGCTGTACTTTTTTTTTTTTTTTACTGTGGTGAAAACATACACCAACGCAAGAACTTCCACATTTACAACTCAGTGATGTTGATTACATTTTTCATGTTGTGCCACCATTATCATTATCCTCATCCAAAACATTTCCACCACCATTAACAAACTCAGTGCCCCCAAACAAAAACTCGCCTTTTCTCCCTCTCTCTCACCCCTGGTAACCATTAATAATCTTTGGTTTCTGTATTACGTTATTTCATATAAGTGAGATCATACAGTATTTGTCCTTTTGTGAGTTACTTATTTCGCTTAGCGTAATGTCTTCAAGGTTTATCTATGTTGTGGCATGCATCAGGACTTCATTTTTCTTTAAGGCTGCATAGTATTCCATTGTATGTCTATATCACAATTTGTTTATCCGTTCATATGTTGATAGACATTTCACTTGTTTCCACCTTTTGGCTGTTGTGAAAAGTGCTGCAGTGAACATTGGTGTACAGGCTTGTTTGCATTCCTGCCTTCACTTCTGGGTATATACCTAGGGTTGGGATTGCTGGGTCATATGGTAGTTCTATGTTCAGCTTTTTGAGGAACCACCAAACTCTTTTCCACAGTGATTGTCCCATTTTACATTCCCCCCAACAATAGATGAGGGTTCCAGTTTCTCCACAACTTTTGTCAACACTTGTTTTCCTTTTTTTAAATCAGTGCAATTCTAATAGGGGTGAGGTGATACCTCATTGTGGTTTTGATTTGCATGTTCGTAATGGCTAATAATGGTGAGCATCTATTCATGTACTTGTTGGCCATTTGAATATCCTCTTTGGTGAATTATCTGTTCAAGTCCTTTGCCCATTTTTTGATTGGGTTGTGTTTGTGTTTTTAAGTTGTAGAAGTTTTGTATGTATTTTGGATATTAGACCCTTACCTGATACATAGTTCCCTAAAATTTTCTCCCAATCTGTAGGTTGTGTTTTCACTTTGTTGATAAAGTCCTTTGAGGTACATATCCTGTACTTTTCGTATTAAATTTTGGATTGGAAGCAGTATCTGCTAGCCTTTATCACTGTTCTTAAAATATAAGTAGATTTAGCTTGGTGTATTGAGAAGTGCACATTAGGAAATCTGGATTTGAGTTTGGCTCTTCTACTTTAATAGATGTATTGTCTTGAACTAGTCATATAACTGCACTGGGCATCTTAAAATAAAGGGGTTGGAGTCCTTTATTCTGTGAGAATCTCTTGAATTATAAGGTTTATGATTCTGAAGCTTGTGCTGATCACCTGTGCTTTGTGGTTTGTATTCTTGCCAGTAGTGGGGAAGGATTTACCGAGACCTATTAATGGCTTCTTAGTCTGTTTGATGGTCAGTGACACATTTCTGTGCTGGCTCATTGATATTAGGGGCTTGCTAACAGGAACAGAGGGAAGACAACTTGCCTATATAATAAAGAAGCCTCTAGTTTTTGGCTTATTAGTGTTAGGTTTAGACACAAACTGAAATGCCTCCACATCTAGCAGTGAAGACTGTATAGCCAGTGGTGGGTGGTTTGAGACCATAAAAAAGGTTGCTGCAGTCAGATGTTGGCTTGTTCTGGGTGATGATACAGTTAGTTCATTCAGAGGTATGAGAAAAAGTAAGTTCTGGAATAAACTCCTGTGATGAGACATGATCTATTTTTACTTAAGGAATAATACTTTGAGATAATTTAATAGGAAACTATTTTCCGATCATTAGCCAGACACATGGCTTCAAGTGATGTATAAACTGCAGCAGAGATTCACATCAGTGAAATATTGCAGGATCCCAAGCCACATCTGAGTACTTAAATGGTTTCTAGTTTTTGACTTGCTGCCCGCTAGAAGGGGTTTTTCACTCGTGTAGCCTCAGCTGAAATATGAAATAGTTTAAACTGTTTTAAGTGTATTTGAAATTTGTCAGTTTTTATAACCTTTATTAACTAACAGTTATTTTGTACTTTTTTGAGCCCAGTGTGTGCTGCTGACTCTTATGAGACATTAACTTTTATCAATAAAATATAAGCTTTATGAAGGCAGGGATTTTTGTCTGATCACTATTGTATTGCCAACATCTAGAACAGTGTTTGGCAGATAGCAGGTAATCTATACATATTTGCTGGATGAATTGTTGATTAAGTAAGTTGGAGACTGGGAATTAGTTTTAAGATCACTTTTAGGGCTAATATAGATGGCATCGTAACTTCCTGTTAGCCCTCATGGCTGCCCTAAAATGGTTTTACATTGAGGTGTAACTGAATTGAGACTAGTTCTATAGTTTGCTTTCAGATGAATATTAATGATCCAGTTTACAAAATCATTTAAAGTGGGTTGAGTTGCATTTGAAGTATAGATACTGATGATTAGGGCTAATACAAAGGCGAAAGAGGAAAAACATCTGTACAGGTAGTCCTGGACTTACGACGGGGTTCTGTTCCAATGACTCTGTCGTAAGTTGGTTCTGACATAAGTCAGATACCTCTTTTTTTTTATTATTACCTTTTACTATTTATAAATCCGATCTTTGAGCATTTGCAAGTGAACATCTGAGAATGAAAACATCAGCAAATTACATGCTTCAACGTTGTATGTGGTACATGTTGCTATAATGATAAGATGTACCAAAAAAAGACAGTCAAAAGTGCAGTTTGTCATGACTTGACTATGTCATAAGTCGGGGATTATGTGTAGTCAAACGTTATTATTAAGAAGTTTGTTTTTTGATTATAAGAGTTAACACATTATCAAACCAGGAAATTTAAAAAATGTAAGAAAAATGAAGTAAAAAAATCACCCATTTTACCACATAGAGATAACCATTGTTAACATTTTGGTGTATTTCTTTCCTGTTCTTTTTTCTATGGGTTTTAATATTGATGGACTTAAATTCTATTCTTTTTTGTAACGTAACTAAGGTCACATTACGTTATACACTTTTGTATCTTGCTTATTTGGTTATTAACTATCTGCCATCATTTAGGTTCACTGTTGGAGTAGTTTTATTCTACATCAATTTGGAATGTAAATGAACTTTTTTGTTTCTTTGGAAAGGTTCTTTTGGGATATTCTTTCAGCTTTGGCTTATAGCTCAGAAGTTAAGACGTGCATTAGAAAGAGAAGAGCGCAAACCTTTATCAGTAAGTGAAAAATTTTTGAGTTATTATGCCTGGAATGTAGTATTTACGATGCTACCACTCAGTGTAACATCACAAGTTTTTTTTTTACCCCCCTATAATTATTTATATTTATTTTCCCTTGAACCCATCCTCATCGGCATATTCAACTATACTAAATTACAGAAAGAGAGTCTAGTGGCCAGGTGGTATTTGTTAGTTATGAACTGTATGCATTTGTGATAGCTCTTTGATTTTCTTAATTGGTTTTCAGAAACTGTTAGTATTATAAGGTATGATTGAAGGAAGGAGGAAAAGGCCGAAGGAGGAAAAGGCCATAAGGGATGTACGTGCGCTTAAAGAAGTAAGATTGAAATGTGGGAATATTACATTTAAGTGTCATCAGACTACTCTGATTTGTTTCAGCTCCCCTCGTTTGATGTGCATGTATCAGGTAAGAATATGTAGACAGGTGTTTGAACAGAAAGGGTTATATTTTCAAAATAAAATTTTAGCGTGACAAGGGGAAAAATCTAGGTGGAAATAGAAAGTGAACACAGCCAGTTTTAAGCCAGAATACAGTAATCTGACATTGAGAATGGAAAGGGATGAACCTTGAAGATAGAATGGAGAAATGTAAGAGTAAGATGACTGCTGATCCTTTTTCCAGGCCCTAGAAACTAGAGTAGGATGCAGAATTTGAACTGAAAGATGAATTTAAAAAATAAATAAAACTATGCTTAGTGATGGGATCATCAGAGGGGAGTAGATTGTGGTGAGTGACCAGTATAAATAAAGATTTGGGCTTGAAAATAAGCATGACATTTGCTGGCTTGTGGAAGATTCTTGTGGTACTCAAGGTAATGGATCCAGATTCTAGGGGGCTTTGAATGTGTGTAAGATTAGGAGGTTAGAATTAACCTGTACGAAGCCATTCTTTTTTTTTTTTTTTTTTAAATAGGTTTATTGAGATATTCATATACCAGACAACTTGCCCATTTAAAGAATACAATTCACTAGTTTTGAGTATATTCACAGAATTGTGCAGTTATCACCACAGTCAATTTTAGAAAATCTTCACCAACACCGGAAGAAACCTGTTGTTGTTTGGTGCCATCAAGTTGATTTCATCTCATAGTGGCACTGTGTATAAGAGAACGAAACACTGCCTGGTCCTGTGCCATCCTCACAGTCATTGGTATATTTGAGCCCATTGTTGCAGCCATTGTGTCACTCCATCTTGTTGAGGGTCTTTCTCTTTTTCGCTGACCGTCTGTTTCACCAAGCTTGATGTCCTAGTCCCTCCTGATAACGTGTCCAAAGTATGTGAGAAATTTCGCCATCCTTGCTTCTAATAAGCATTCTGGCTGTACTTCTTCCAAGACAGATTTGTTCATTCTTCTGACAGTCTGGGGTATATTCAATATTCTTCACCAACAACATAATTCAAAGGAACCAATTCTTCGATCTTCCTTATTCATTGTCCAGTTGTTGTTAGGTGCCATCAAGTCAGTTCCGATTCAGTGATTGTGTGCACCACAGAACGAAACACTGCCTGGTCCTGCGCCATGCTTACGATTGTTATTATGCTTGAGCCCATTGTTGCAGCCACTGTGTCAATGTCAATCCATCTTGTTGAGGGTCTTCCTCTTTTTTGCTGATCCTGTACTTTCCCAAGCATGATGTCCTTCTCCAGGGACTCATCCCTCCTGAGAACATGTCCAAAGTATGGAAGACATAGTCTCTCCATCCTTCCTTCTAAGGAGCATTCTGGTTGTACTTCTTCCAAGACAGATTTGTTCGTTCTTTTGGCAGTCAATGGTATCTTCAATATTGTTCGCCAGCACCACAATTCAAAGGCATCAATTCTTCAATCTTCCTTATTCATTGTCTAGCTTTCACAAGCATACGATGTGATTGAAAATACCATGTCTTGGGTCAGGTGCACCTTAGTCTTCTAGGTGACGTCTTTGCTCTTCAACACTTTAAAGAGGTCTTTTGCAGCAGATTTCCCAGTGCAGTGTGTCTTTTGATTTCCTGACTACTGCTTCCATGGGTGTTGATTTTGGATCCAAGTAAAATGAAATCCTTAACAACTTCAATCTTTTATCCGTTTATCATGTTGGCTTATTGGTCCAGTTGTGAGAATTTTTGTTTTCTTTATGTTGAGGTGTAATCCATACTAAAGGCTGTGATCTTTGATCTTCACCAGTAAGTGCTTCAAGTCCTCTTCACTTTCAGCAAGCAAGGTTGTGTCATCTGCGTATCGCAGGTTGTTAGTGAATCTTCCTCCAATCCTGATGCCCTGTTCGTCTTCATATAGTCCAACTTCTCAGATTATTTGTTCAGCATACAGATTGAATAAATATGGTGAAAGGATACAACCCCGACGCACACTGTTCCTGATTTTAAACCACGTAGTATCCCCTTGTTCTGTGTGAACAACTGCCTCTTGATCTATGTACAGGTTCCACATGAGCACAATTAAGTGTTCTGGAATTCCCATTCTTTGCAGTGTTATCCATAGTTTGTTATGATCCACAAGGTCGAATGCCTTTGCATAGTCAATAAAACACAGGTAAACATCTTCCTGGTATTCTCTGCTTTCAGCCAGGATCCATCTGACATCAGCAATGATATTGGTTTCACGTCCTCTTCTGAATCCGGCCTGAATTTTTGGCAGTTCCCTGCTTTTATCTTCAGCAAAATTTTACTTGCATGTGATATTAATGATATTGTTCTATAATTTCCACATTTGGTTGGATCACCTTTCTTGGGAATAGGCATAAATATGGATCTTCCAGTCAGTTGACCAGGTAGCTGTCTTCCAAATCTCTTGGCATAGACGAGTGAGCACTCCCAGTGCTGCATCTGTTTGTTGAAACATCTCAATTGATATTCCATCAGTTCCTGGAGCCTTGTTTTTCGCCAGTGCCTTCAGTGCAGCTTGGACTTCTTCCTTCAGTACCATCGGTTCCTGATCAAATGCTGCCTCTTGAAATAGTTGAACGTTGACCAATTCTTTTTGGTATAATGACTCTGTGTATTCTTTCCATCTTCTTTTGATGCTTCCTGCATCGTTTGATATTTTCCCCGTAGAATCCTTCCTATTGCAACTCGAGGTTTGAATTTTTTCTTCAGTTCTTTCAGCTTGAGGAATGCTGAGCCTGTTCTTCTCTTGGTTTTCTGTCTCCAACTCTTTGCACATGTCATTGTAATACTTTACTTTGTCTTCTCGAGCTGTCCTTTGAAATCTTCTGTTCAGTTCTTTTTTTACTTCATCATTTCTTCTTTTTGCTTTAGCTACTCGACACTTAAGAGCAAATTTCAGAGTCTCTTCTGACATCCATTTTGGTCTTTTCTTCCTTTTCTGTCTTTTTAATGACCTCTTGCTTTCTTCATATATGATGTCCTTGATGTCATTCCACAACTTGTCTGGTCTTCCATCATTAGTGTTCAACGCAATCAAATCTATTCTTGAGGTGGTCTCTAAATTCAGGTGGGATATATTAGGTCGTACTTTGGCTCTCGTGGACTTGTTCTGGTTTTCTTCAGTTTCCACTTGAACTTGCTTATGAGCAATTGATAGTCTGTTCTGCAATCAACCCCTGGCCTTGTTCCGACTGATGATATTGAGCTGTTCCATCGTCTCTCTCCACAGATGTAGTCATTTCGATTCCTGTGTATTTCATCTGGCGAGGTCCACGTGTATAGTCGCTGTTTATGTTGGTGAAAAAAGGTATTTGCAATGAAGAAGTTATTGGTCTTGCAAAATTCTATCTTACGATCTCCAGCATCATTTCTGTCACCAATGCCATATTTTCCAACTACTGATCCTTCTTTGTTTCCAACTTTTGCCTTCCAATCACCAGTAATTATTAGTGCATCCTGATTGCATGTTCTCAATTTCAGACTGAAGAAGTTGGTAAAAATCTTTAGTTTCTTCATCTGTTAGCACTCTCCATTTCCCCCAGTTCTGCCTGCCCTACACAACCACTAATCTGTTTTGCCTCTGTTGTTAGGTTCTCTCGAGTTGGCTCTGATTCATAGCAACCTTATGGATAACAGAACAAAATGTTGCCTGATCCTGTGCCGTTTTCACAATTGTTGATATGTTTGAGTCCATTGATTTGGCTGTTGTGTCAATCCATCTCATTTTTTCCCTTGTCTTTGCCGACCCTGTCTGTGCTTTACCAACCATGATATTAGATTTACCTGTTCTGGACATTTTATTTAAATGGAACAATGCAATATGTGTTCATTCATAACTGGCTTCTCTCACTTGGCAGAATGCTTTCAAGGTTCATCCACATTGCAGTATCAGTACTTCATTTATTTTGACTGCAGAATAATATTCCATATACCATTTTTTATTTATCCATTCATCAGATGGTAGTTATTTGGATTGTTTCAGCTTTTTGACTATTATGTATAATGTTGCTGTGAACATCTGTGAACATTTTTTGTGGACGTATGTTTTCATTTCTCTTGGGTTTATGAGTGGAATTCCTGGATCATATGGTAACTCCATGTTTAACATTTTGAGGAACTGCAACCTGTTCTGCTACACAGCTACACCATTTTATGTTTTTTACCAGCAGAGTAATGAGGGTTCCACCTTTCTCTACATCCTTACCAGCACTTGATGTTATCTGTCTTTTTCATTATAGGCCATCCTGCTGGATGCTAAGTGATAACTCATTATGGTAATGTGAAGATAAAGTATAGGCATTTGTTTATTTTGCTGTCATGTGAAGGTAACTCATTGCAGTTTTGATTTGTATTTGCCTGAAAGCTAATGATGTTGAACATCTTTTCATGTGCTTGTTGGCAGTTTGTTATCTTTGAAGAAGTGTCTGTTCAAATCCTTTGCCCAGTTTTTAATTGGGTTATTTGTCATTATATTATTGAGTTGTAAGAGTTCTTTATATATTCTGGTCCCATATTAGATGATTTGCAATATTTTTTTCTTATTTTGTGGGCTGTTTTTTCACTTTCTAGTTTTTAATTTTGGTGAAGTCCAATTTATTTTTTAAATAATACTGCATTTTAGGTGAACATTTACACAGCAGATTAGTTCCCCTTTAACAATTTTTATACAAATTATTCCGTGCCGTTGGTTACAGTTTTTACAGTGTGTCAGCATTCTCATTATTTCTATTCGTTTGTTCCGTTTCCATTGATCTAGCATCACTTCCTCTTCTTGCCTTCTCATCTTTGCTTTTGGGTAAATGTTAACCATTTGGTCTCATATCATTAGTTACTCACGGGTGATATTGTTTATTTTATAAGCCAGTCTGTTATTTGGCTGAAAGATGATCTACAGAAATAGCTTCAAATCCAAGTTCAAAGATTATCTTAAGGTGATACTCTCCAGGACTCCTGTAGTCTCTTCTCTATTGGTCCAGTAGATCTGGCCTTTTTTGGGAATTTGAATTTTGTTCTGCGTTTTTCTTCCATTCTGTCCAGGACCTTCTGTTGTGTCCCTGGTCAGAATGGTCGGTTAATTTATTTTTCTTTTGTCATTTATGCTATTGTTGTGTCCAAGAAGGCTTGCCTAACCCACGGTCATGAAGATCTACGGCTATATTTTCTAATAAGAGTTTTTATAATTTTAGCTCTTAGATTTAGGTCTTTGATCTGTTTTGAGTTAATTTTTGTGTATGATGTGAGGTAGGGGTCCAACTTCATTCTTTTGAATGTGGGTATCTAATTGTCTCAGTACCGTTTGTTGAAAATACTATTCTTTCTCCATTGAGTTGTCTTTACACCCTTGTTGGAAATAATTTGCATTTCTTTTGTTTCTGTCTTTTCTACTGGGAAACTGACATGATGAAAACAATTTTTGAAGATTTATTTTGTTGAGGTGTGGAAGTTGAAACAAGGAGCAGGAAAGATTAGAGTAGGAATGGCATCATAGGACTTCATGTAAAGTTTTATAATCTATTAAGCACTGCGATTTAGTCAGGTATGCTATTTATAAAATATATCTGGGTGAATAAACAAACTGACCATTTCCACCTTTTGTATAAAGCCCAGAAGACAAGAGAACTACTCAAAAGAGATTTTGCCTGCTTCTATTAGCAACGTAAATTTTCTATTAGTGATAACATTTATAAAAGATAAAGTAAGTGATAACATTTATAAAAGATAAAGTATGGACATTTGACTATTTTGCTGTCATGTGAAGGATTGAAATTGTAAGTAGAGTTCAGTTATAAGTTCTTGAGTTATTGTATTTCACATAGAATGTTTGTTCTATCCTGAAGCACTTATATAATTTTCAAGTTTAATTTGATTTCTCATTTATTAGGTTATACCCTCAGGCAACTCTAATATATATGTTATCATAAAAAAGCAAAATTGGAAATATTGCTAACTTCTTTCTAATAGGATTTTTTTTTTCTATTCAGGAAAAGACCACATTAAAAAAGAGGCATTTTATAATAGTTCAGGTCTAATAAAAACAGTGTTTGTTTATTTTGCATGAAAGTTTTCCACCAAAAAAAAAAAAAATCCCGTCCATGGCTTCAAATTGAAATATTACAGCGTGGGAATGAGGTTGCTGGTTTTAAAAACACTTATATCTACTTTTTAAGTTTTATAAATTATTATGCATATTTCTAGCTTAGCTCTTAACTAAATATGCAGAGGAAGTGGGCCTTGATTATTTTTTTAATTGTACTTCAGATGAAGGTTTACAGAACAAACTAGTTTTTCATTAAACAGTTAACACACATATTATTTTATGATGTTGGTTAACAACCCCACGACATGTCAACACTCTCCCTTCTCGACCTTGGGTTCCCTGTTACCAGCTTTCCTGTCCCCTCCTGCCTTCTAGTCTTTGTCCCTGGGCTGTTGTGCTCCTTTAGTCTCGTTTTGTTTTATTGGCCTGTCTAATCTTTGGCTGAAGGGTGAACCTTGGGAGTGACTTCATTACTGAGCTAAAAGGGTATCTGGGGACCATACTCTCAAGGTTTCTCCAGTCTCTGTCAGGCCAGTAAGTCTAGTCTCTTTTTGTGAGTTAGAATTTTGTTCTACTTTTTTCTCCAGCTCCGTCTGGGACACTCTATTGTGATGCCTGTCAGAGCAGTCAGTGGTGGTAGCCGGGCACCGTCTAGTTGTACTGGACTCAGTCTGGTGGAGGCCGTGGTAGCTGTGGTCCATTAGTCCTTTCGACTAATCTTTCCCTTGTAGCTTGTTTTCTTCATTCTCCTTTGCTCCCGAAGGGATCAGACCAGTGGAGTATCTTAGATGGCTGCTCACAGGTTTTTAAGACCCCAGATGCCACTCACCAAGGTAGAATGTAGAACATTGTCTTTATAAACTGTGTTATGCCGATTGATCTAGATGTTCCCCGAGACCATGGTCCCTCAGCCCTAAGCCCAGCAGTTCGGTCCCTCAGGGAGTTTGGGTGTGTCTGTGGAGTTTCCATGACCTTGCCTTGTACAGGTTGTGCTGGCTTCCCCAGAATTGTGTTATGTCTTACCCTTCACCAAAGTTAACACTTATCTATTGTCTGTTTAATGTTCCCCCAACCCCTCCCCTCCCTCGTAACCATCAGCGATTGTTTCTTTTTGTGTGTAAACCTTTTCATGAGTTATTACAGTAGAGGTCTCATACTGTATTTGTCCTTTTGTGATTGATTTATTTCACTCAGCATAATGCCCTCCAGATTTATCCATGTTATGAGATGCTTTGCAGATTCATCAGTTCTTTACTGTTGCATAATACTTCATTGTGTGTAGGTACCATAGTTTGTTTATCCATTCGTCTGTTGATGGGTATCTAGATTGTTTCCATCTTTTTGCTATTGTGACAATACTGCAGTGAACCTGGGTGTGCATATGTTTATTCATGTGATGACTCTTATTTCTCTAGGATATATTCCTAGGAGTGGGATTGCTGGATCGTATGGTATTTCTGTTTCTAGCTTTCTAAGGAAGCACCATATTGTTTTCCAAAATGGTTGTATCATTTTGCCTTCCCACCAGCAGTGCATAAGAGTTCCAGTCTCCCTGCAGCCTCTCCAACATTTGTTATTTCCAGTGTTTTTGATTCGTGCTGGTAATGTCGGGGTAGAGATGGCAACTCATTATGGTTTTGATTTGCATTTCTCTAATGGCTAGTGATCACATTTCCTCATGTGTCTGTTGGCTGCTTGAATGTCTTCTTTGGTGAAGTGTCTGTTCATTTCCTTTGCCCATTTTTTAATTGGATTATTTGTCTTTTTGTTGTAGAGGTGTTGGATTTTCTTATAGATTTTAGAGATTAGACCTTTGTCTGATTTGTCATGGCCAAAAATTTTTTCCCTGTCTGTAGGTTCTTTTTTCTTTTGGTGAAATCTTTTGATGATCATAAGTGTTTAATTTTTAGAAGATCCCACTTATCTAGCTTATCTTCTGTGTGTTTTTGGTTATGGTTTGTGTCCTGCTAATGCCGTGTATTAGGGCCTATAGCGTTGATTTTATTTTTTCTTCTATGAACTTTTTAGTTTTTGGCTTTATATTTAGGTCTTTGATCCATTTTGAATTAGTTTTTGTATATGGTATGAGGTATGGGTCCTGTTTCATTTTTTTTGCAGATGGACATCCAGTTCTGCCGGCACCATTTGTTAAAAAGACTGTCTTTTCCCCATTTGATGGACTTTGGGCCCTTGTCGAAGATCAGGTGACTACAGGTGGATGGATTTTCATCTGGATTCTCAATTCTGTTCCATTGGTCAATATATCTGTCATTGTACTAGTACCAGGCTGTTTTGACTACTGTAGCTGTATAGTAGGTTCTGAAGTCAGGTAGTGTGAGTCCTCCAACTTTATTCTTCTTCTTCAGTAGTGCTTTACTTATCTGGGGCTTTTTCCCTTTCCATGTGAAGTTGATGATTAGTTTTTCCATCTCTTTAAAGAATGTTGTTGGTATTTGGATTGGTATTGCATTGTATTTGTAAATAAGCTATGCGGTATTTTTAATAACACTAAGTACTTGATTATTGTTGTCGATTTAATTCTTTGAGGCTAATATATCATAGTCTGCTGACATCCTTAATACTGTATTGTTGATCTTCTTCTGAAATATTAGAATTTGAACCAGTCCACCTTCCTGAGGTAACTGCTATTTCAATAGCAGACAGAAGAGTACTTGATCTTAGTTTATTACCTTTTATGTTGTGATGACTGACTGGGTGTATTTGAATGTGGTGCATTTTAGGCAAGGCATCGAAAGCTGAATGCTGCTTTGGGAAGTAAATGATTTCATTTTTAATACCATTAAAAAATCATAATTAAAAGATCCAAGCATACTAGTATATAATAGCTTATTTTCGCTTTACACGCAGTAGTCACTTAGTAAATGGAAAAATAAAAAGTGTTTGAAGAAGGGTGTTACCAGATATCCTTGATTTTTTTTATGCTGAAAGGGAGTTTGGTGATTTTCTGGTCCAGCTCTTTGCTCCCTCCCTCATCGTTGTTCTGAGGCTCAGAGAGGTGAGGGTGATTTGTCAAAGCTGCAAGCTTATGTCAGCTCAAATTGATTTGAGATCTTTAATGGCCTAGATCACTTTGACCTACTAACAGGGTAACCAGAAGTTCCCTTTCTGTTGTATTGGTCCTGGTTTGGATGGTAAATTATATGGTTGCCTTACCTAGCAACCATAATGTAGCTTCGAAAATGCTATTTCTAGATGGGTTACTGACATGCTTTGTGAGACAACAAAGCATTTTACATCCTTGGTCCAACGATTTGTATTTACTATTGTAATTGTTAAGCTCTTTGACATCAGCATGTAAACTAACTAGAAGCAAAGTATTGTCAGCCCCCCCCTCCCCATTTTTTAAAAACCAAAAACTTTTTAGTTTGAACTAATTTTAGATTTGTAGGAAAGGTGCTAAAATAGTAGGAAGAAGAGTTCCCTTATATTCCTCACCTCCTTTCCATAATGTTAACATCGTCCATAACCATTTACAATTACCAAGAACAGGAAGTTAACGTTGATACAATTAACTAAACTACAGACCTTGCTCGAATTTTGCAAATTTTTCCACTGTTGTCTTATTTTCTGGTCCCGGATCCCATATTACATTTAGTTGTCGCTCCCCCTTAGTTCATCTAGTCTGTAACAGTTAGTTGCTCAGTCTTTTATCTTTCATGACCTTGACACTTTTGAAGTTATAGAATGTTCCCTCAGTTTGGGTTTGTTTGATGCTTTCTTATGATTAGGGTGAGGGTATGCATGTTTTTTAAAGCAAGAATACTGTAAAAATGCTGTCTTTTTCAGTGCGTCATGTCAAAAGAAGTTCATGATGTCCATATGATAATGCTTACCTTAATCACTACGAGCCCTGGTGGCACGACGATGAAATGCTTGATCTGTTCGTATAAAGATTACAGCTTAGAAAACCCTGTGGGCAGTTCTGTTCTTTCACATGGGGTTATTATGAGTTGAAGTCGACTCGATGGCATCCAACAGTAACAACAGTATAGTCACTTGGTTAAGTTGTTGGTTGCAGTTTTCTCCACTATCGAGTTACTATCTTTTCCTTTGTAGTTGGTAAGTATCTTGTGGGAAGTAGTTCCAGACCATGCGAGTAACATTTCTCCGTAAACTTTGACCCACTAATTTTAGCAATTATTGGATCTTGTCTGCAGCATTTTTATTACAGTTGTGGTTGCCTAGTTGTGATTTTGTTTCCCTCTTCTGCATTTATTACACCTACTCCTCACTTATCGACTATCTCATCTGACATTTCGAATTTACAACAGTAATAAAAAATCTACAATCCAACTGTTTTACATATTAATGAGATACGTCTGGCAGTGCCAGACGCTGAGGTGTGAGGCGAGAGCAGCACTGGCTGTGATGGTTAAGGTAATGCGTCAGCTTGGCTAGGCTTTGATTCTCAGTGGTTTGTCAGTTATGTAATGATGTAATTTGGCCGTTTTGTAATGTTGTCATTTTCCATTTTGTGATCTGATGTGGTCATCCTCCACTTTTGCATAATGCTGATTTTCACATAATGACCTGGTCTTTGGCACCTAACCATGTCGGTAAGTGAGAAGTGAGTGTACTTATAATTCTATTGTGAGGAAGAGCTCATTCTTCTCCGTTTATTTATTTATTTGATTATTTACTTATATCGTCTGTACTGATGGATGTTTATTTTATGGGTTAAAATCCAGTACTATCATTATTTGTTTTGTTGCTCAAATTGTTCCAGCTTTGGCCATTAGGAGTTCCTTCAGGTTGGCTCATGTGTTCTTTAAGCAAGCCACCATCTTATTTTCAGCATTTCTTTACTTGCTGGCACTACAAGATCTTCTGTTTCTCTGCTCCAGTCCTGGAATCAACCACTTCTCCAAGGAGCCTTGCTTCTTTTTATTGGCAAATGGTGTTAGAGACCAAGATTTGGGCCCTAGGTGTACTCATTGTTTTTAAAGTGTCATTGTTTTTAGGCCCTCTCAGCAGAGGTAGGAAATAATACTGTGTTTTTTTGCAAATGATGTGCCTACATAAGTAATGTGCCCATACATATAATGCACATAGTGCATGTAGGAAAATAATGCACAAAGGGGTTTTCATGGTTGGCAAAAAAACAGATAATGCACATGTTATTTGCGTAAAAATAAGGTATGTATGTATACTAACTCTTGCTTACACACATATTTGTGTTTCTGTATCCAGGCATACACTATAAAGCATTTTTACTGATGGCTTCAATTTCACTACACCACCACCTGGTTCATTTTAGCTTCCTCCTTTTCTTATTTGTTAATTTCTTTCTCATACAGTAAGAACCCTGGCTCTCGTTATCTACAGTCTATTATTTAATTTTAGGATACATATAAAGTAGTTCCAGAATTGCTAACCCCTGTAGTGGTTAAGGAAACCCTGGTGCTGTAGTGGTTAAGAGGTACGGCTGCTAACCAAAAGGTCGGCAGTTCAAATCTACCAGGCCCTCCTTGAAAACTATGGGGCAGTTCTGCTCTGTCCTGTAGGGTTGCTATGAGTTGGAGTCAACTCAACGGCAATGGGTTTGGTTTAGTGTTTTTTATAGTGGTTAAGAGCTCAGCTGCTAACCAAAAGATTGGCAGTTTGAATCCACCAGTTGCTCCTTGGAAACCCTATGGGGAAGTTCTTCTGTCCTGTAGGGTCGCTATGAGTTGGAATCGACTCAACCGTAACGGGTTTTTCGGGGTTATACTTCTGCCTGAGGAACCTTTGTGCCGCAGTGCTTAAACACTCACCTGCTAACCAAAAGGTCCACGGTTTGAACCCACCAGCTGCTCTGTGGGAGAAAGATGTGACAGTCTGCTTCTGTAAAGAGGTGACCTATAAGGTCACTATGAGTCGGAATTCGACTCAACAGCAATGTTTTTTTTTCTTTTTAAATACTTTGCCCCTACATTTGGTTATAATTGTTTATTTTATGGATGTGTGAAACATTACTATGGTTCTAAACGCCACTTGTACAAAAAAGATAAACTCAGAGAAGTGTTACCCACCCCTGCTACTCTTTTCTTGATGCCCTTCTTTCCATCCCTTTTCCCCCTACCACTGTAGCTAACCAGGCTCTTTAATTTCTGACTTATCCTTCCTATATTTCTTTTGTACAAATGAGTAGATACCTGGACATTTTCTTATATTGTCTTCTTTCTTACATGAAGGTAGCATACTATAGATATTTTTTTTTGGCTTTGCCTTTTGAATTAAAAGTACATCCTAAAAATCTGTTTTTAGTTTATGGAGATCTTCCTCATTCTTTTTTATAGCTGCAGAGGATTCCATGTGTGAATATACTGTAGTTTATTCAACCACGCCTGTGTGTATTGGCATTTAGGTTGTTTCCGATATTTTACAGTTACTAAAAATGCTGCAGTGAATAACCGTGAGCATGTGTATTTTTATATGATTGGAGATTATCTTCAGAATTCTAAATATATACATAACTTTTTCACACTTTGGGATATATTATATAATTTTTTACAAATTTAGTAATTAAGTACTATTTTTGTCTTGTTTTCACTTAACATTGTTTACTAAATATCTTTCTATTAATCTAGTATGTATAATTATCATAAAAAGCTGTTTAATATTTTATCCTAGCATAATCAAACTGCCATCGAGTTGATTCTCATAGTGACCCTGTAGGACAGAGTAGAGCTGCCCCATAGGGTTTCCAAGGCTGTAAATCTTTTTTTTTTTTTTTTAATTGTTGTAATTAAATGATGTTTACGTTTCAAGTTAGTCTCCCATACAAAATTTTTGTACATACATTGTTATGAGACCCTAATTGCTCACGCCATTCTGTGACAGCACACTCCTCCTTTCTGCTGATTCCCCATGACCATTCAACCAGCTCCTAGCTCTCTGCCTTCCCATCTCACCTCTGGACAGAAGCTGCCCCTTTGGTCTCTTGTATCTACTTGACTAAGAGGCACACTCTTCACGAGTATCACTTCAGTCCAGTCCAATCCCTGTCTGTAGAGTTGGCCTCGCAAATTTAGTTCTGGGCTGATAGAGAGTCCAGGGGCCATGCTTTCCGGGGTGCCTCCAGTCTCAGTCAGACCATTAAGTCTTACTAGAATTTGAGTTCTGCACCCCATCCTTCTACTGCTCCGTCAGGGACCCTCTGTTGTGTTCCCTGTCAGGACGTTCATTGGTGGTAGCCGGGCACCATCTAGTTCTTCTGGTCTCAGGCTGATGAAGTCTCTGGTTTATGTGGCCCATTCTGTCTCTTGGGGTAATACTTTTCCTTGTGTCTTTGGTGTTCTTCATTCTCCCTTACTCAAAGTGGTTGGGACCAATTGATGCATCTTAGATGGCCTGCAAGCTTTTAAGACCCCAGACGCTACTCACCAAAGTAGGATGCAGAACATTTTCTTAATAAACTTTATTATGCCAATTGACTTAGATGTCCCCTGAAAGCATGGTCCCCAGACCCCTACCCATGCTACTCTGTACCTCAAAGTATTTGATTGTATTCAGGAAACATCTTAGCTTTGGTTTAGTCCAGTTGTGCTGACTTCCCCTGTAGTGTGTGCTGTCCTTCCCTTCGCCTAAGATGATTCTTATCTACTATCTAGTTAGTGAATAAACCTCAGCCTCCCTCCCCACCCCCGTAACCATCAAAGAATGTTTTCTTCTGTGTTTAAACCTTTTCTTGAGTTCTTATAATAGTGGTCTTATACAGTATTTGCCCTTCTGTGACCGACTAAATTCACTCAGCGTAAGTTCCAGCTTCCACCACGTTATACGATGTTTCACAGCTTGATCGTTGTTCTTTATGGTTGCATAATATTCCATCGTGTGGATATACCATAGTTTGTTTATCCATTTGTCTGTTGATGGGCACCTAGGTTGCTTCCATCCTTTTGCTATTGTGAACAGTGCTGCAGTGAACATGGGTGTGCATATATCTATTCGTGTGATGGCTCTTGTTTCTGTAGGATATATTCCAAGGAGTGGGAAAGCTGGATCGTACGGTACTTCTACTTCTAGCTTTTTAAGGAAGCACCAAATCGATTTCCAAAGTGGTTGTACCATTTTACATTCCCACCAACGTTGTATGAGTGTTCCAGTGTCTCCACAGCCTCTCCAGCATTTATCATTTGTGTTTTTTGGATTAATGCTAGCCTTGTTGGGGTGAGATGATATCTCATTGTAGTTTTGATTTGCATTTCTCTAATGGCTAATGATCGTGAGCATCTCCTCATGTGTCTGTTAGCTGCCTGAATATCTTCTTTGGTGAAGTGCCTGTTCATATCCTTTGCCCATTTTTTAATTGGATTATTTGTCTTTTTGTTACTGAGGTTTTGCAGTATCTTGTAGATTTTAGAGATTAGACGGTGATTGGATTTGTCGTACAAGGCTGTAAATCTTTATGGAAGCAGACTGCCACATCTTTCTCCCATGGAATGGCTGGTGGGTTTGAACCCCTGACCTTTTGGTTAGCAGCTGAGTGCTTTAACCAGTGTGCCACCCGGGCTGCTAATACAACATAGTTTCCTTAATAATTTTACATTTTCTGTATATTTGAATTGTTTCTCTTATTTTGCTGTAAGCTTCTTGTTAGAAAGACTATGGCATTAGGTGAAAGTTGAACTACAGTAGTTGAACTCTTCTTATCCTGAAATTCTGAGTCTATGCAATAGCATGTTCTGTTCTTTTGAGTTCCTTGGACTGCATTCCCAAAAGTGAATTCAAAAGCATGATATCATTATGGTCCTTATTGTTTTCCAGAAAGATGACACCCATTTATAACGCTGCTAATGTGATAATTACCAATTTGGGAAAAAATTGTAGTGTGTTTTGAAGTGAATGAAATTGGTTAGTTTCTTTTCTAGGTGATTTTTAGCTAGAAGAACCCCTGAAGTATTTCTTTTCTAGGTGATTTTTAGCATGAAGAACCTCTGAAGTAGAAAATTATACTTGGAGGATTATTATCCTAGTTACGGTTTTTACTCCCCCAATTTAGGAACTTAAAAGGTGACACCAAAAAGGTAAAGTGAGCCAAGTCCCCTGAACTTCTTTATGTGGCTTATAAAGCTATTAAAGATCCAGTAAGGGGAAAGGAACAAACTCCTTTAGAACCAAGGGATTTAAAAAAAAAAAAAGTATTTGGGAGATAAAGAGGGACAAAGCAAAATATAAAACAATTTTATACTTAAAGAGATGGAAAAGGAGTTCTTTATTTCATCATCTCAGGTTTTTTTTTTTTAAATGTTGTATTTTAAATGTAACAACTGTGATTAGAGTAGTATTACCCTATATTATCAGAAAATTATGCTTTTAAAGCTACATTTTAAAAAGGTTTTCTGTTTACTTAGCTGTGATTTTTGTGGCTTATAGGAGCACTGGTGGCGCAGTAGTTTAAAGTGCTTGTCTGCTAACTGAAAGGTTGGCGGTTCGAACCTGCCAGTTGCTTTGCAGGAGAAAGATGTGGCAGTCTGCTTCCATAAAGATTACTGCCTTGGAAACCCTATATGGCAGTTCTAGTCTGTCCTGTAGGGTCGCTATGAGTTGGAATCGACTTGATGGCAATGGATTTGGGTTTTTATAAGTCCAAATAGTCACTTTCCATAAGAATGAATCTACATTTTTACTTCAGTAGGCTTTTGAAAAGTTTGCTTACAGAAAATTCCTTTCTGGAATACATTCATTCTGTAAAGTAAGGTATGCTTACTGTATTAATTTGAGGAGACCATAATTGAAGTTCCTGATTTAGCTATAGGAAATTATAGCCTGAATTGCTTTAGCTTTTACATTGAACTCTGAGTTGCCCTTTAGTTCTTAGTATCATAGAATTTCACAATTTTGAACGTAGTTTAGAAATTATCTGGACAATCTTTTATTGAATACAGCCATTGCTTTTATCCCAGCTATTCAAAAGTACTACTTCAGTGGGGAAGACTGAAGAGGGTGGGAATTGAGCTCTTTTTAAAATAAATATATAGGAAGCTTGGAAAAGAAAAAAAATACCAAATTTCTGTTACCCTAACACAGTGAACTGTTTTTGTATATTTATTTCTGCATGCATATGCTATGTGTAATTAATACTGTGCATACAATTTTGTTTTCTGCCTTTTTTCATACCAGGCATATGTTTTCTTGTTGTGACAGACATCTCAATTTTTCAGAAGGCCATATACTACTTCATTGATTGGATATCTATTAATTTAATTGTTCTCTTAACCTTTAGATGAGTTTCATTTCCTTATTACTTTTTTTTTTTACTGGTTTGTACAGTTGAATTTAAGCAAGTAACTAATATTAACAGTTTTGATCCAAGATGTACTTTAAAAATATTTCAGTTTACTTGTGGTTCTGGGATAATGGAAAGAACAGTGGACCTAAGAATCTGAAGCCTGGTATATGAATCTTGACTCATGAAGCTATGTGCTCTTGGGCAAATTCCTTCATCTCCTTGAGCCCCAGTTTTCCCATCTGTAAAATGGGAAAAATAGAACTTCTCCATTTTTCAAAGGGTTGTGGTAAGGATTAAGTGGGATAATGAAAGAAGGTGCTTTGTAAATGTTAAAATGTAATGTAGTTTATAGCATGGTACCATTAATGGTTTCTGTCTAGAGAAATGCACTTGTTTGACGTTGTAAACACTGTTTAAGAAGCAGTTGTACTATTTATCAGAGTTCTAGGTGAAAACAATTTGAGAATTAAAAAACAGTTTTTGTTTTGTTCCGATTTTTCATTTTCTACCGGTTTCCAGCATGGGTTCAGGTTATCACCATGTATGATACCTAATTATTACTATTATTTTACTTTCGAGCTTGGCTAATGTTTGAGTTTCCCAAGAATCAGGTTTGGGTCCTATAGGGATACTGTTACTGTCTGTGCTTAAAAGCACAGTTAAATTTAACATTCAGAAAAAGGATGCCTTTCTTGTACTAGAAGAGTAGATGAAAGAAGGAAATGTGCAGAGGGTTTTTATTTTGGCCTTTTTGTATGCCCAGAGACTCGAATTTGAAGGACCTTTTATGTTTTGGTTGTATTGGAGCCTGCTGATCCAGTGTTTTTACTTAATTTCTAACAATTTGGAGTAGTCAGAGGATGTAGGTATTTCACATTCTTTGAGTTTGTCTAAGAGTACATTCTTTTGATAGGATTTAGCATACAAAGATGTACTTTCGTTATCCCCATAGGACTCGTGGATGAACCGCCTATTGTGTTTTATTGGTGTTAAACCTTGAATGCCAGGTCAGGTGAATTGTTTACTTTAAGGAGCTAAACTGAAGTTTGGTTATCATAAGTTATAGTTCATGTATACCTTTTAAATAAAAACAATTTTTCGTCAATTTAACCATATGCTTATCAGACACAGAGTCTAGGCACAAAAAGGAAGTTTACCCTTGCTTTTAGTGAAATTGAAGGCTTTGGTCTGTTCATAAATAAGGGAAAATAAGTGTCAGTGATATATGTGTAGTTGTGAGAAGCCTCCGTTTGGCCAAATAGCATTCAGATACATACTGCTGGTCATTCTTTCTGATTTTTCTCAGACTGTTTGGGGAGAAAAGTAACCCTTCCTCCTATGTATTCCAGAATCATATTTATGAAAGTAGCTTAGCTGCTATTCAGCTTAAGATTTAACTGAATGGAAAAGGACAGCCTTTAATGGGAAGGTTAGGATACTCAGGGGAGAAGTAAAGAACTAATGGAATCTTGAGAGAAGTGGAAAGGAGAAGGGAAAAATACCACAGATTATGCTTACACAGATTTCCAGGTCTTTCTTCCCCATAGCCACTGGGTGGGTTTGAACTGCCAACCTTTTGGTTAGCAGCTAAGCACTTAAGGATTGCACCACCAGGAGATTTGGATAGATTTGAAGTAAGGTGAAGAACATTTACGATTGAGGAAATGGCATGAGCAAAGACTTGGTCAGCAAGTAGGAAACGGTTCATGGTGTGTTTGGGGTAGTTAGAAGACTAGATTGGCTGAAATGGAGAGCAGTGAGTGTATAGTGCATGTTACAGTTTTGGAGAACTTTTGACTATTTAGTTGAATAATCTGTACTTTTATCCGGTAACAAGTAGAGGTTTTTGAAGAGGTTCCAAACAAATTTGGTCAATAGCATGAGGATGATTGTGTTGGATGAATTGAGATGGACAAGAAGCTGGAGGTAGCGTAATAGGCCATTGAAGATTTTCCGAGGTTTTGCTGATGCATATGTAGTCTAGAGGGAAATAAAAAGGGATGATCATGAAAGCTAACATACAGGAAGAAAGATAGGATTTGAATATCCTTGATGAAAGAGAGAAAAGAGTTAAAACCTACTCCAAGGTTTTGAGACTGGAAAGTGATGCTGTTACTGATGGGTAAGAAAGATGTAGGATTCTCTAATTTTATGTGATGTTTTGAGGTAGTGGGCAGATAAATTCGGTTTAGGACAATTGAATTTTAAATGACTGGAACATCTTATTCATTTAACAGACATGCAGATATCTGGAGAGGTTTGGAAGTAGGGAAATGGAAGTCAGATGAGCAGAAAGGTTTGGGAAAAACCAAATCTGTGAAAATATAAGCATAATGGAGAGAGGGAAGAAAAAGGCTAAGATTTTTAGGCCAGTGCAGTGAGGATGGGGGAAGCTACAGTAAAGAGGAAGAAGTCTCTGAGAGGAAAGAGGAGAACCACGAAAACACAGCCTTTAAGCTTTCTAGATTAGGTTCCCACTGAACTTTGTTTATGTAGTTGGAGAAAGTAACATTTAGTACTTGACAAGTAGCCTTTGATTTAAAACTCTGAGTTCTGCCTAAGTAGTTTTTGCTGCTTTCAAGGAAGATTGGGGACTGAAAAGAAGTTCCTTTCTGTGGAAGCCTAAAATTAGTTGTTGAAAGGCTTTGGTTTGGATGTTACTGTTATTATCAAGTCAGCTCCTGGCTTATGGCGACCCCATGTACAGTGGACCATTGTGATCCGTAGTGTTTTCCCTGGCTTATTTTGGGAAGTAGGTTACGAAGTTTTTCTTCCTAGTTCGTCTTAGTCTGTAAGCTCTGCTGAAACTTGCTCAGCATCATAACAACACGCAAGCTAACACTGAGAGATGGGGATGGTGGCTGCCCTTGAGGTACATTGGCTGGGAATTGAACTAGGTCTCCTGCATGGAAGGTGAGAATTCTACTACTGGACCTTCCGTGCCCAAAGAAGGGATAGTGGTGGGATAAAGAGTATTTGATTCAGGAGGACAGCACATACAGAAACTTGGGACAGCGAGAGGTGACTTGTTCATTAAGGAGCTTGGATTTCACCCACATGACAGTGGGGAGCCATCAAAGCTGTAGGCTGGGGAATATTATGGTTAATTTGTGTTTTACAAGAACCCGTCTGGAATGTTGTCTGGAGAGAGGGGTGTGTAATATATTTGTAGTAAGTAATTCAAATCCAGGATTGATGCATATATTAGAATTTTTTCTTGGAACTTTTAAGTAAGTTGTATATATTTTTCCTAAGGATGGTGTTTCAGTTCGTTTACCTGTTTATCTTAAATTTTCCAAATTTAAGAAATGTGTTGATTATTTTGTTCAAGAAAATTTGAAGCTAGGTAAATATCCATGATTGTTACCCAACCTATATATGGTTTACTTGGGCTTTATTTATTTTTAAAAGCAGGTATAGTGTTCGGCCTTTCTTTGTAGTTAGTGCATAGTTAGTAGTAGGTTCATGGTAGATAGTTTATAATGAGTAAAATTGAGGCATATTGTCTTGATAGTTATGTAAATAGGGCACTTAATAGTGAAAGTACCTGCCAGCTGAAAATTAGAGCATCTTTTGTCATTTTGCTACGGAGGTGTATGTGTGTTTGTGTGTATCTCCATCTTTGTTAGTTCAGCTAAGAATTTAAAATGTCAGATTAATTTGGCTGCCTTCGAAAAACAAAGAGAAATTATCTCGTTGTGTTCAAGGTGTAATGTCTATATAAACCGTTGGCTGTGAACCAGAGAACAGGATATGTTCTGCTTTGGAAATCAAAACTTTGAAAAAGACATTTGGAGGGGATTTTCCTTTTGCAGAAGGATTCTTAAAGATAAACCACTTTTGGCTCTGAGAAGTGAAACTGACGTGAAAATACTCAAAAGTAGAACAAGAGAAGATAATTCCATTGAGTTTTACAGGTTGCTTGGCCTCTTTGGGTCTCACAGATTCAAGATTAGGAATTCATGTTTTATCATCTTGTTTTCAGTTCTTTTCTCTTTCTTTAAATAGTTAATAGCATTTGTAAGTGTGATATGTTTGTATAAATATGTATCTATATATGTGTGTACATATATATGTTTTTTTAATTTAAATTATGCCATTAGCTTATTTGATTTTTCTTATTGGAAATAATTTTTTTTTGTGTCTAAGCATGCCTAACGTTAGTAGTCTATGTAGAAACCAGGGTATTGCAACCAGAGGCAGATTCCTAGTTGCAAATATGATTTTTGAATGTTCTATTACCCACTTTCCAGTTTAGACAGCTTCAGAAATGAACAGATTCCATTAAACTGATAACCCTGATGTTCCACTTTTTTTTTTTTTTTTTGATACTCCACTTTTAATTTGTAGATTTTGTTGGATAGGCACTTATATTAGTTCTGCTTTGAGAAAAGAGATTGCTCACTGTGCTTTAGGAGCTGCTAGCTAAGTCTGATGCTTCTTAACCCTAAACTAAGAAAAATGGGGCTTACTGACAATAGGCGGTTTTGCAGGACTGTGAAACCGGACAGCATGTTCAGCAATGTAAACAATGGCAGCTGTCTTTTGCTGGCTTCTCTGTTGTTTGAAGTGTAATAGAGCTGTTCACAAATGGCTTCACCTGCTGACTCATCTTCCAGCCCCTAAGCAACCATAGTATCCAGTGTTATTTAATGCTGCAGTTGAGAATAAAGAGAACCAGAGTCTTAGAATGTTAGAGTTGGAATGGATCATGGAAATCTTCTAACTTAGCCCCTTCTCAGATGGCCTCAGCTATCAAAAAGAAGATGTCACTGTGGCAGATGCCGTAGTTGATAGTTATAAGAAATAGTGATGCTACTATTCAAGTGCTGTTAAAGTCTCCTGTCTAGGAATCCTTAGATACAGTACTTTTTAGCTCCCCTTAAAAATAATGCATTATTCTGAAATTGGCTATAAACTATTAGCTATTAGTACCAGGGTAACACATATTTAATACCTACAATACAGTTCAGGAGGACTGTGGGAAGAAATAGTGGACATTGTCCTAAAATTTTTCTAATCTAATTAGAAGATAATATGAGAAAGGAGTGGGGAACGTTTAGGAGCCAACTTATAAACAAGTATAAAGCTAATTTACCTGATACTGACATTGTGAAGGAGGCTTACATAAACTTACATTAGCTCTTAGAGCACTGGTTTAGATTTTTGATGCAAGATAAATCACTTGTGGAAATAGTTGAAAATTCCGGAAGATTTTTATTGTGTAGATTGAGATGGGGCCCAGGAATCTGCATTTTAGCAAACATGCCAGGAAACTAATGCAGAGGTTCCACGGAGAACACAGTGAGGAACACTGACTTAAAACAATGATTCTCAGATTTTTTTTGGTTTCAAGACTCCTTTGTTATTACTGTTGTTGCTGTTGAGTCAGTTCTGACTCATGACGACCCCAAGTGTTACAGAGTAGAACTCCATAGGGTTTTCTTGGCTGTAATCTTTATGGAAGCAGATTGCGAGGCCTATTTTCCTGGGAACCTCTGGGTGGGTTCAAACCACCAGTCTTTAGGTTAGCAGTCGTGCTCAAACAGTTTGTGCTACCTAGGGACCTTCAGTGGGTCCATTAGGTCTTTAGAAATATTGTTTCTAAAAAAGAATTATGTTTCCTGTGTTTTTTATGTCAAATTGTTTTTAAAAAGAGCAGCAATGACCCGTTCTACTCTGTTCAGAGTTTTAATTATACTATCTTTACATTGTTAAAAATTATTGAGGACCTCAAAGAGCATTTATTACATGGGCTATATCTGTTGATATTTGTTGTTGTTGTTAGGTGCTGATGACAGTTCTGGTTCATAGCGACCCTGTGTACAACAGAATGAAACACTGCCTCGTCCTGCACCATCTTCACAGCCGTTGCTAAGTTTGAACCAATTGTTGCAGCCACTCTGTCAGTCCATCTTGTTGAGGGGCTTCCTCTTTTTTTCTGACCCACTACTTTGCCAAGCATGATGTCCTCCAGGGGCTGGTCCCTCCTTATAATATGTCCAAAGTATGTGAGACAGTCTCACCATCCTTGCTTCTAAGGAGCATTCTGGCTGCACGTCTTCCAAGACAGATTTGGCAGTCCATGGTATAGTCAGTATTCTTTGCCAGCACCATAACTCAAATGTATCAATTCTTTTTTGGTCTTCTTTGTTCATTGTCCAGCTTTCAACATGCATATGAGGCTATTGAAAATATCATGGCTTGGGTCAGGCACACTTTAGTTCTCAAAGTGACATCTTTGCTCTTTAACACTTTAAAGAGGTCTTTTGCAGCAGACTTGCCCAGTGCAATATGTTGTTTGATTTCTTGACTGCTACTTCCATGGACACTGATTGTGGATCCAAGTAAAATGAAATCCTTGATGACTTCAGTCTTTTCTCTGTTTATCATGATGTTGCTTGCTTATTGGTCCAATTGTGAGAATTTTTGTTTTCTTTATGTTGAGGTGTAATCCATACTGAAGGCTGTAGTCTTTTATCTTCATCAGCAGGGTACTTCAAGTCCTCTTCATTTTCAGCAAGCAAGGTTGTGCATTTGCATATCGAAGATTGTTAATGAGTCTTCCTCTAATCCTGATGTTCTGTTCTTCATACAGTCCAGCTTCTCAGATTATTTGCTCAGCATACAGATTAAATAAGGATGATGAAAGGATATAATACTAATGCACAGCTTTCCTGATTTTAAACCACGCAGTATCCCCTTGTCCTATTCGAATAACTGCCTCTTGGTCTGTGTACAGGTTCCACATGAGCACCATTAAGTGTTCTAGAATTCACATTCTTCACTATGTTATCCATAATTTGTTGTGATCCTCACAGGTGAATGCCTTTGCATAGTCAGTAAAACACAGGTAAACATCTTTCTGGTATTCTCTGCTTTCAGCCATGATCCATCTGACATCAGCAATGATATCTCTGGTTCCACATCCTCTTCTGAATCTGGCTTGAATTTTTGGCAGTTCCCTGTTGATGTACTGCTGCAACCGTTTTTGAATTATCTTCAGCAAAACTTTACTTTTGTGTGATATTAATGATATTGTTCGATAATTTCCACATTCTGTTGAATCACCTTTCTTTGGGATGGGTACAAATATGGGATGGGTACAAATATGGAACTCTTCCAGTCAGTTGGCCGGGTAGTTGTCTTCAGAGTGTCTTGGCATAGACAAATGAGTGCTTTCAGTGTTGCATCCATTTGTTGAAACATCTCAATTGGTATTCCATCAATTCCTGGAGCCTTTTCTTTGTTTTTCCTTCCAGTGCCTTAAGTGCAGCTTGGACGTCTTCCTTCAGTACCATTCGTTCTTGATCATATGCTACCCCCTGAAGTGGTTGAATGTCAGCCAATTCTTTTTGGTACAGTTGTTATTCCTTTTCTTTTGATACTTCCTGTGTCGTTCAGTGTTTTGCCCATGAATCCTTCAATATTGCAACTTGAGGCTTGGAATTTTTCCTCAGTTCTTTTAGCTTGACAAATGCTGAGTGGGTTCGTTTGATTTTCTAACTCCAGGTCTTTGCACATTTCATTATAATACTTTGTCTTCTTGAGCTGCTCTTTGAAATCTTCTATTCAGCTCTATTACTTCATCATTTCTTCCATTCACTTTAGCTACTCGACCTTCAAGAGCAAGTTTCAGAGTCTTTTCTGATGTCTGTTTTGGTCTTCCCTGTCTTCTTAATGACCTTTTGTTTTCTTCGTGTATGATGTCCTTGATGTCATCCCACAACTTGTCTGGTCTTCTGTCATTAGTGTTTAATGTATTAGATCTATTCTTGAGATGGTCTCTAAATTCAGGTGTGATATACTCAAGATGGTACTTTGACTTTCATGGACTTGTTTTAATTTTCTTCATCTTCAGCTTGAACTTGCATATGAGCAATTGATGGTTTGTTATGCAGTTGGCCACTGGCTTTGTTCTGACTGATGATATTGAGCTTCTCCATCGTCTCTTTCCACAGATGTACTCTATTTGATACCTATATATGCCACCTGGCAAAGTCCATGTGTATAGTTGCCGATTATGTTGTTGAAAAAAGGTATTTACAAGTCGTTGGCTTTGCAAAATTCTATCATGTGACTTCTGGCATCGTTTCTGTCACCAAGGACATAGTTTCCAACTACTTTGTTTCCATCTTTTGTATTTTAATCACCAGTAATTTTCAATGCATCTTGATTTTATATTTGATCAATTTCAGACTGCAGAAGGTAAAAATCTTCAATTTCTTCATCTTTGGCATTGTGGTTGGTGCATAAATTTGAGTTAACAGTAGTATTAACTGGTCTTCCTTGTAGGCATATGGATGTTATCCTGTTACTGTTAGCGTTGGACTTCTAGATGGATCTTGAAATGTTCTTTTTGACAATGAATACAACATTGTCCCTCTTCAGTTTGTCATTCCCAGCATAGTAGACCCTATGATTGTTGATATTTACAGTATTAGAAATTAAAGCAAAAAGTTTAAAAATACACATTTATTAATTTATTTAAAAAAATTCATTTTATGGTAATATAAATAACTTTTTTTAAATGAAAAATACCTATTTTCCAAAACAAAAAGAATTTAGTGATAAGAGTAGCATGGTTTTATATTTTTGCAAATTTTTAAATAATGTTGCTTAATATAACTGGATTCTCATATCTGCTTCTGCATTCAATCTGTTGTTTTATATTGTTTTGTTGAAAGTATTTGAAGAAAGTCTGGTCTCGCACAGATAAATAGTTGGGAAGGGAAGAGTATTTTAATAATAGCCTTTCCAGATAATTATGAGTATTCTTTATTACAATACAACTTGATAAGTGGTAGTTTTTGAAAGGTTGGTTATAGTGTGGGAGTGTGAAACCATGTGCATGAACTTTTCATACACTGTTGTATTTGAATTCACTGGTCTGTCTTGCACTTGGAATGGATCTTTTACCCATACCTGGTTTTGTAACATCATGCATCAGCCGTTTAGAAAATAATGGTTTGCTAAGTTATGTAGATTTTCCAGATGTTAACATTTCATTATATAGTATCGTAAAATCACATTAGTTAATATATCACTACTGATCTCATGAGAAAAGTCCTTTGGGAAGCTCTCAAGCTCAGAGGTGTAAATACCAGCTCACTGCGACTTGTGAATAAGGCTGGAAGGGTAATTGAAGTACTTTCAAAGAACCAGTCTGTGGATTGGAGAGGAGTATATTTAATTTTTATAAAGAAATTTCATGTTGAAGACCCTGGAAGGGGGCATTTTGTTGTCCGGTTTCTTTCCAATTCCATCCAAGGGATGCAGAACCAAAAATAGTTGACCTTTTCAAGTAAATTTGTTAACAGAAAGGAATTTCTGTGGTGGGATGTGTAGGTGTACTTCGTAGTTGTTTGGTTCCTCATCAGTACCGATCTGGGAGTCTTTAGAACATCTTTGAACCTTGCAGTTCCCCCATGTCCCAATCTAAAGATGGACCTCAGAAATGTCGTACTGCAGTCCTGGATCAGTTTTACCTGACAGAATTCTTCCCCAGACTCTGCTACTTTCTTTGAGCTTAATCTGTTTTACCAAACCAGTATTGAGGGTAAAACAGACTAAAATGAATCTCTTCTCCCGAGTGGGATGAGTGAGACAGTTTGACCTAGGAGTTTTGCTTCTTGTGCTCCTTGGTGTGGTCACAGAAACCGAACAGTTGTTATAGTAAATTTTGTTAATGAATATTTTAAGCAGTTGTTGCAACATATATGCAGGGATTATTTTCGGTTCAGCCCTGTTTTCTACACCATCTGTTTTTAGAGAATTGTACTTTGAAAGTTGGTGTTCAAAGAAAAGTCCAATTGTTGTCATCATTTATAATAAAAAACTTTTTTACTGTTATTAAAACTACCTTCATCAAACATCAAGAGTATTTTCCCATGTAATATTTTAAATGACTTCTTAAGTTTCATATGAATTTCATGTGATTTAATTAGTTTTCTACTGTTGGACATTTTTAAAATTGAGGTAAAATGTATATAACAAAACATTTGCCATTGCAACCATTTTTACATGTACAATTCAGTGACAGTAATTACATTCACCATGGTGTGCAACCATCACCACTGTTGATTTCCAAATTTTTCTATCACCCTTTACAAAAACTTGATGCCACTTAAGCAGTAACTCTCCCCCCCGTAACCACTAATAAACTTTTGTCTCTATGCATTTGCCTATTCTACGTATTTTATATAAGTGGGATCATATGATATTTGTTCTTTTTGTGTCTGACTTATTTCCCTCAGCATATTTTCAGTGTTCATCTGTGTATAGCATGTATCACAATTTCATTTCTTTTTATTTCATTGTATGTATTTATTCCATTGGATGTATATGCTGTGGGGCCATTGGTGAGTCAATGGTAGAGTTCTCATCTTCCACGTGGAAGACCCTGTTTAATTCTGGCCAGTACATCTCATGCGCAACCACCACTTGTCTGTCACTGGAGGCTTGCTTTTTACTATGATGCTGAACAGGTTTCAACAGAGCTCCCAGACTAGGCCGGACTAGGAAGAAAGGCATGACAGTCTACTTCTGAAAATCAGCCAGTGAAAACCCTATGGATCACAACAACAGTCTGGTCTGTGACTGATCATGAGGATAGTGCAGGACTGGGCAATGTTTTGTTCTATTGTGCATGGGGTCGCCTTGAGTCGGGGGCCCACTCAGCTGCAGCGAACAACAGCATGACATGTATATAGCACATTTTGTTTATCAGTTCATCTCTTGATGGACACTTCAGTTGTTTATACCTTTTGGCTATTGTCAGTAGTGCTTCGGTGAATGTTGGTGTACAAGTGTCTATGTCCCTGCTTTCATATCTTTTGGGCATATACCTAGGAGTGGAATTCCTAGGGTCATGTGGTAATTCTGTGTTTAACTTTTTGAAGAACTGCAAAAATTCAAAAACAACTCAATGACGTTTTCCAGAGGCTGCACTATTTTACAATCCTGCTGGCAATGGATGAGGGTTCTAATTTCTCTACATTCTCTTTAACACTTGTTGTTTTCCTTTTTTTCTGATTATAGCCACTCTAGCAGGATTGAAGTGGTATCTCATTGTGGTTTTGATTTGCGTTTCCCTAGTGACTTATGACATTGAGCATTTTTTCTTGTGCTTATTGGCTATTTGTATATCTTCTTTGGTGAAACATTTGCTCATTTTTTGATTGGGTTGTCTTTTTGTTGTTGGGTCGTAAGAGTTCATTATACATTAAATCCTTCTCAGATATATGGTTACTAACTTTTCTCCCATTCTGTGGGTTGTCTGTTTACTCTCTTAATAATATCCTTTGATGCACAAAAATTTTTAATTTTGATGAAATCCTATTTCTCTATATTGTCTTTCATTGCTTCTGCTTTTGGTGTCATATCTAAGAATTCATTGTCAAAAACTAGGTCTCAAAGCATTATCCTTATGTTTTATTCTAAGAGTTTTATGGTTTTCTTCCATTTGGGTCATAGATCCATTTTGAATTAATTTTCATATATGGTGTGTGGTACGGGTCCAACTTTATTCTTTTGAACATAGAAATCCAGTTGATGCGGGACTTACTTTTCCCCGTAGAATGGACTTAGCACCCTGGTTGAAAATCAGTTGACCGTAGATGTATAGGTTTGTTTCTGGACTTTCACTTCTGTTCCATTGGGCTGTATGTCTGTCATTATACCAGTACCAGACTGTTTTGGTTACTGTAGCTTTATAGTACATTTTGAAATTGGGAAGTGTGAGTCCTCCTATGTCATTCTTTTTTTCAAGATTGCTTTGGCTGTTTGGGGCCCCTTGCAGTTCCATATAAATTTGAAGATAGGCTTTTCCATTTGTGCAAAGAATGCTATTGAAATTTTGATAGGGATTGCGTTGATCTATACATTGTATAATAGCAAACCTTTTTAAACTAGGTAAAGGCCTAGCAATAGGGGTTTGGGCAAATTATGGGCTATATATACATTGAAATACATTTAAAATGTTGAAGAAACATTTATTGACATTAAAAAATCCATATTTAGTCTATGAAAGCCAGTAAAAATAGCATGTATGATCAAATTTTATTTTAAAAAATATATAGAGAAAGTGCTTGGCTATACAAAATAGTGTTCATATGGTTATTTGTGGTTGCTGATGAGATTGGAGTAATTTTCATTTTTTCTGTGCAAAGTGATTTTTTTACAGTAAGCATGTATTATTTTTATAATCAGAAAATTAGAACTATTTTATTTTGAAAAACGAAACCAACCCAAAATTTGAGTCCCTGCAAATTCCTCATTTAGCAAAAACAGATTAAATTGTTATTTTAAGAGAGTAAGAGTAAAGAGGATTTAAAATTCATTTATAGATTTGCAACAGGGAATCAAGTGAGAGAGAGAGGGTTTTCTTATGGTTGTTGGTAACTATTAACTAGAAAAGTAAGCATTGTGTTCCCCAAGCATTCTGATTAAATTTATCTTGTTTTACCGTAATGTCAATACTAGTGATGATCTCACAGTGGCACGAACTAGATTTTCCCTAATTTGTTTTTATGAAACCGAGAGAAAATGGTTTAAATTACTTTAAAATAGATACCAGTTAACAAGCCTTACTTTTAAAGAAGTGGCAGGCAGATTGACACACCATTTTTTATAATGCCTGATCCCTTGTTATTTGTTACAGAGTTTACTTACAGCCCTTTGCCATCTTGTCCTTGCTCTCCTGGCTTCCCTCTGGGGCTGCAGCAGGGCTGAGCCAAAAATGGCTGCTGCTGCAGCAGGAGCGGGCATAGTATAGGGCTTGGCTGCTGTGGTTCTTGTGATAAAGCAGAGGAAGAAGCTTTGGAGAGTGCCCTGGGTCAGGATTCTCATAAAAGTTGTTGCTACCAGCATTGGGCTTTTCTTATGGAAGAGTTTCTATATCGCAGATTGTGCTGTTAGGAGGGAATGCCACTGTGTATTGGGATTTATAGCCTTAGCAGGGGAACCGCCCATTCTCTGCAGGGTAAGAAATCTCAGCATATGCTCTTGTTCACTGAGCAGGATGGCCATTTTCAGAAATCAGCAAGGCTTACCTGTCTGTTGATGACAAAAGAATACAGAATGACAGTGATTTCTGCCTTGGTGGGTGAATTTACTGAACAGGTAGCATTTCCTTCAGGGATGGAGTAGGTGGTGTATTGGGGAGGATTAAAAAGGTCTTGCCTTGTGTGCAGCCTGTGTGTGGAATACTTAAGGTTTACACATTACTTTTAAGTTTACACATCAAAAGTAAACCTAAAATGTTAAGGTGAGAGACACTGAGTGGTTTGAGTACCACTCAGTTGAGAGAATTGAAATTGCTGAAGGTGTTTCTCAGGCCACTCCCCAGAGTGAATACACTGCCATTCAGATGGGGTGTGTTTTGTGCCTGAGTTGCTGTCCTTTCTGCCTGTGACTAGAGATAGGCATGATGTAGAAACACCAGGATCTGCTGCTTAGCAACCAGTAAGACACGGTATATTTGGATGGGCAGTAACACACTACTTTATTCCTTTTTTCTTTCAATGTAATGAGAAGAGGCTCTTCTGCTTAAAAAAAAGACTCCCTTACCCAGAATATATAAGCTGTATGTGATCATTGTAGAAAACAGAAAAAAAAAATTCACCCATAATCCCATAACCCATTTACCTGTTGTTAACATTTTGATGTATTTCCTTCAAGAAATTTTTTGTTGATATATATTTTTATATACATGTGTTATATATACATGTTACATATGTATGTGCATATATACACATATGCATAACTAAATCATACTGTAAATGTAATTTTGTGTTTTTTATGTATTATAGGTATGTTCTTATTTCACTAAACATTTTTAGTACCTCTTTAATGGCTTTTTAATGTTTTAGTATGTGACTGTACCACAGTTTACTTAAAGCACATTCCTTATTGCTAGATTATTAACAATTTTGCTCTTAAATGCTGAAACTAACGTCTTTGTGCATAAAGTTTTTCAATATTTAAGGTATTTCCTTAGGATAGTAAAAGTAAAAATTACTGGGTCAACAGGCATAAACATTAAGATAATTGATACATATTGTCAGATATGTACTTTCACTTTATCTGCAGTCTATGCTAGTGCCTAACTATACCTTTACCAGCATTAATTCAATTTTTGTTAATTTGATAGGTGAAAATGATGCACAATTTTAATTTACATTTCCTGTCTTATGGGTTTGAGGGTTTTTTCCTTTTTTTTTAGTTTTTATTTCCTCTTTTGAAAAATATCTGTTCATATCCTAGACTCATGTACTTCTTGAGATTTTAGTGTAGATTCTAAATTTAGCAGAATAATGCATATGTGTTATAAAACATGGAAATTCTATAGGCTTGTACCTCTATCCGTAGTGGTTAAGAGCACGACTGCTAACCAAAAGGTGGGCAGTTCAAATCCACCAGCTGCTCCTTGGAAACCCTTTGGGGCAGAACCAACTCTATGGTACCTAACAACAACAACAATAACATACCTTTATGTTACATGTTTTAAAAAGTGAAAAACCCTCTTCACTATATGTTATCACAGCAGTTTGGCGTGTCTATTCTTACAGATGATTTCCTATACATTTACAGATTATGGGAGAGAGTAGCAGAGGTCTTTAGGGAAATGTTCTCTGGGGCTAGACTGTAGTTTATTTTCTGACTGCCAGAAGTGTGAAGCGTGACCTTAGGGGATTTAGAGACCATTGTCCCAGCTCCCATTGTTTAGTGGCTTTATACCTTGGGAAAGCAATTTTACCTTTTTGTGCCTCAGTTTCCTTATAGGTAGAAAGAGGTAATTATAGACACTAGTGCCTTGGGTTATTGTAAGGATTAAATGAGTTAGTACATGTAAAGTGCTTATTAAAATTTAAGTACTTGGTATTTAGTGTTACAGTATGCAGTAATATAGTAAAGCTATTACTATTGTTATATTACATATGTTATTTAAAAAGAATGTAAGTGGAATTTTACTGCATGCACATGCTTTGTGACTGCTTTTTCATGTGTCATAAATCTTTGCCGTGTTGATACATACAAACTACCCTGTAGTCTAGTTGTACTGTCATTTATATTTACCTTGTTTCCTATTGATGGATTTTTTTTTTGTGAAAATATACATGACAAAACATGCTAACTCAACAATTTCTGCATGTACCATTCAGTAACATTGATTACATTCTTCATGTTGTGCAACCATTCTCACTATCCTTTTCCAAATCATTCCACCACCATTAACATAAACTCAGTGTCCCCTTCTACCTCCCTCCCACCTTTGGTAACCAATGATAATTTTTGGTTTCTATATATTTGCTTATTTCATATAAGTGAGATCATACAATATTTGTCCTTTTACGTCTGACTTATTTTGCTCAACGTAATCTTTTCAGTTTTCAAGGTTCATTCATGTTGTGGCATGCATCAGGACTTCATTTCTCTTTATGACTGACTAATATTCCATTGTATATATAAACTGCATCTTGTTTATTCATTCATCTGATGATGGACATCTTGGTTGTTTACACATTTTGGCTATTGTGAAAAGTGTCACAGTGAACACTGGTGTACAGGTTTCAGTGACAATCACTTTTAATATCTGATAGCTTTTGTTTTCTGCTCCCCCCTCTTTTTTGGGGGGTAGCAGGTATACTTATTTTATGAAAAATACCTTTAGATCTTTCCATAGGTGCTAATTAGAATTAAAACAAAACAAAACAAATCTTTTTTCTGTTTCCTGCACCAACTCTCTCCTCTAGGGTTGGTTCTTCTTTCTTTTTCTTTTTTAAATCTTGTTGTTTACTCTCTTAATGTCTGATGATTAGTGGTTTCTGTTCATATTTATCAGTGAAGAATGAGGTGAATTAGAATTGGTTGGCTTGGGATGGAGTCCTTGCGGTTGTATAATAAGCTTCTCTCAGCATTAATTGAATGTTGTCTATAACTTTTGTGGGTGGGGCCTGATGCCAGGGACAGGGTAATGTATTTGTGCCTTTATTTTCTCTTGGAATAGTTTTTTAAAGCAAAATATTGCTAGTAAAAGTGGAAATTATTCTGATAAGAGAATTTGTGTTAACAAGTTTGCATTATAGTCAGTTTTTCGCATATTTTCATGATACTATGTCTTGGGGAGTTTCTCATGCATATTTTCCAAATATATTTCAACTGTGATTTTTGACCCATACTTCTCTTTAAAAATAGATAAGTGTGAAGGGGAAATCCTAAAATATCTATAAATAATTGTCTCTCTAGGAAACTTACTAGCTTTTGAAGAGTTAAGGTTTATCTCTGCATTACCATTATTGCACTGGTAGTAGTCGTACTTTATAGATTTTCTTGTGTGAAATGAAAAGCTCCTTGTGACTGTAATTTTTTTTCATATTTAAGTTATTGGGATGACAACCATCATCCCCATTTAGTATATCATTTTAAAGATAAAATTGTACTATAAGAAACTTTTCTGATTTGCATATCATTGGTTATTGAACCAGATTGTTAAAACCATGTTTGCCTTACATTTGATGTAATTTTTAATCTTTCAGAATTTTGTAACATTGGTTAGGTTTTGATATAGAGACTTGTATATAAACAAATTTTAGACATAGTGTTGAATGTTGGATACTTGAATAGTTTTAGTTAGATGTTACCATTTAAGCATGAATATTTATGTTTCACTCAAGTGACATCACAATGTGCGTAAATTTATAATTATTGTTTCAAGTGAATTAAATTTGATAAAATAAGAGACATAAAACACACTGGATATTTTAAGAGGTATTGGTCAAGAATATTGGTGTGGAAGAAAGAGCAGAGCTTTAGAATTGAACAAACGTGGGTTTTTAGTCCTGGTTCTGTCACTTACAGTCATAAGATCTTTGGCAGTTCTCTTAATCCAATATTTTCGAGCTTCAGTTTCAGACAAGTTACCCTGTTTGTAAGAGGGACCTGGTGATACCTACCTCACAAGTTGTTCTGAGGATCAAATGAGATCCTCTACACAAAATAACAAGTATACCGGCTGGCACATACACAGTAGGTAGTTAAGACATGATGCTATTATTATTCTAGCCAGTACAAAATAAAAATCATTTTCTGAAGACAAACTATTTAACAGGGTACAGTCTTATCAGTACTTGTTTTAGCTCTCCTAGTATTATGCTGTGTTGATGACTGTGACCAAAGTTTGGATAGTTTGAGAACTCTGTATTTCAAGGCTCAGAAGGTAAAGGAATTTAGAAGCTTGTGAGAAACAGAACCTTGGCCTGATGCAAATGCCCCTTGGTGAACTTTTTAAAAAGTTCTGGGACCCACTCTTTGTCATTGCGCTCTTCAAAACTTGCTTCATGGCCTGAGACATGAAGATTTTTTACTTTATACTAATTAGTTCCAATTGAACCTCAATTTTGTTGTTATCTGTGTCTTCTATACCAGTATACCAAAGTGCTTTTATTTCCTGAGAGTCCTGTTCTATTTCATTTACAAAAATGATTGAAGAAGCAGATAAGGAATTGTTATGGGAAGGGTGTTATCCCAAAAGGCTACTAAGATATTTGGGATTATTTTGTGGAGCTCTCTTTGGAATATCAGAACCATCTCTCAAAACATGAAATTGCTTCATTTTGTTGTTTAGATGCTTTCTTGAAAATATTTTGTATGTTTAGTAAATGTTTGGTGTGATGAATTTTATTTTGTGTTAAAAAAAATAGAGATAGATGTATCTTATTGTACATTACAGAAATACATTGGTAAGTGAAATTCCCTGTAGTCCAGTCCCTCCTGAGTTAATCGTTGATGTCTTTCTACAGATTAGTTTCTATGCCTATTTTATCATTTACTTTTTTTTTTTTTT
>NW_004443984.1:8612220-8620942 GCF_000243295.1 Trichechus manatus latirostris
TCCTCTCCTGTTTTTCTTTTGTCAGTCTGGCCAGTGGTTTGTCGATTTTGTTGATTCTTTCAAAGAACCAACTTTTGGTTTTGTTGATTCTTTCTATATCATTTACTTTTAAACTAATTTTTCCAATTAACCAATTTTAACTAAAATGGAATCACATTGTATATACTGTTTTATGGTTTTTTAAAAAAAATATACTTGGATGTTTGTCTGTGTCAGTGATACAGGTAATCTTCATTTTTTGAAATGATTAGAATTCCTTACTGTGGATACTTCTTGACTTATTTGTAATCAACTCCCTCTAATCTATTTGGGTTATTTCCATTTTCGTCTATTATGAACCATACTGCACTAAATATTCTTGTACAAATACTGCTTGTACTTGAATGGATATTTCTGAGGATAAATTATAGAAGTAGATCAAAAGATGTGAACAAATGTATGTCAAAGTGTGAAGTAGGTCAAAGTTACAAACATTAAATGTTGGCTCTTGTGAGTTTTAAATGGTTTGGTTCCTGGTTCCAGTTAGATCCTTGTTGTTTTTCTTTCTTCTTTCTCACCTACTTTTACTTTCTATTCTCTTGCTTTAGTTAATGTGTTCTAGTTTAGCCACTTTAAATCGTTTTATAACAAACTGGAGAAATAAGTAGAATGGCATTAGTTATAAAAGGGAAACAGGACTTCCTTTAAACCGTAATTTTTGTATTTGACAAAGATAATAATAAACCTCAGCTTCCCCGAAAGTAGAAACAAACAATCAGTTGCCTTCAAGTCAGTTCCCACTTGTGGTGACCCCATGTGTGCGGAGTAGAACTCCATAGGGTTTTCAAGGCTGTGACCTTTCAGAAGCAGATTGCCAGGACTGTCTTCTGAGGTGCCCCCGGGTGGGTTCGAACCACCAGCCTTTCGACGAGTAGTCAAGTGCTTGACCATTTGTGCTGCCCAGGGACTCAAGAAGATAATAATAATACATTTAAACTATTGAATTATACAACTAAGTTAGTCTTCCTTGTTTTCTTTTTTGCCAGCCAAATACTTTTTTCATGTGTCCTATTTTAAGTGAATTTATCAATATAAAATTTTGCCTGAAGGAAGGTAGTTTTTTTGAATTGTAAAATTGACCTAACATACATTTAACCATTTTATAGTATACAGTTCAGTGGTGTTTGGTGTATTCACAGTGTTGTGCAGTTACCACCTCTCTGTAGTTTTAAAACTTTTAACACCCCGTGCCAATTAAATAATCATTCCCAGTTTCCCCTTCCGCCATCTCCTGGTAACCTCTGATCTGCTTTCTGTCTCTATAGATTTGCCTGTTCTGGATAAAAGGAATTCTTTTATCCTTTCATATAAAAGGAATCATACAAGATGTGACTTTTTGTGTATGGCTTCTTTCACTTACCATAATGTTTTTGAGGTTTATCTAAGTTGTAGTATGTATCAGTGGCTCAGTGGTAGAATTCTTGCCTTCAGTGCGGGAGACTTGGGTTCAATTCCTGGCCAGTGCACCTCATACACAGCCACCACCTGTCTGTCAGTGGTGACTTATATGTTGCTATGATGATGAACAAGTTTCAGTGGAGCTTCCAGACTAGACAGACTGGCCTAGCAGAAGAAATGCCTGGCAATCTACTTCTGAAAATCAGCCAGTGAAAACCCTATAGACCACAATGGGCTGATCCCTTTATGTACAGACTTGCCATGAGTTAGGGCCGACTGGAGTGCCGCTAACAACACAAGGATGTATCAGTACTTCATTCCTTTTCATGGTTGAATAATAGTACATTGTGTATCTATGTATGCCATAATTTGTTTATCCATTTATCCATTGATGGATATTTGGGTTATTTCCACATTTTGACTATTATGAATAATGCTACTAGAAATACTCATGTACAAGTTTCTGTGTGGACATGTGTTTTCATTTCTGGGTATCTACCTAGGACTGGAATTGTTGTGTCATTTGGTAATTCTGTGTTTAACTTTTTGAGGGACTGCCAAACTTTTTTTTTTTTTTTTTAACACAACAACTGCACCATTTTACACTCTCACCAGCATTGTACGAGATTCCAGTTTTTTCACATCTTCACCAACACTTGTTGCTTTTCGTTTTTTTTTTAAATTAAAGCTATCGTAATAGGTGTTGCTATGAGTCAGAACTGACTTGACGGCAATGGGTTTGATTTTTTTTGGTTTTAATAGATGTGTGGAGCCCTGGTGGCACAGTGGTTAAGTGCTATCGCTGTTAACCAAAAGGTCAGCAGTTCGAATCCATCAGCTGCTCATTGAAAACCCTTTGGGGCAGTTCTGCTTTGTCCCACAGGGTTACTATGAGTTGGAGTCGACTTGATGGCAACGGGTTTGGTTTTTTTTTTTTTTTTTGGTTTAATAGGTGTGTAGTGGTATCTAATGGTGGTTTTAATTTGCATTTCCTTAATGACAGTGATGGTGAACATATATTTTTGTGTGCTTGTTGGCCATCTGTATATCTTCTATGGAGAAATGTCTATTCAAGCCCTTTACCCATTTTTAAATTGCATTGGTTGTGCTAACCTTTTTAAAGTATGTGTAGAAGCAGCTACTGATATGAAAAGCTTGAGTGTTATTTTAGGTGGTAGCTAGAGAATACCTGAATCGCTCCTAATCTGAATAGAGTTTAGTGATTTGGAATAAAGAATGCAAATTTAGATAAGTAAAGTTCAGTTGCTAAAGTGGGAGCTTGTTAGGAAAGAATCTGGTTGACTGACTTTGCCTCATCTGTACTGATTGTCTTGGTGCCCACCAAGTGTCTGATGAATAAAATGTAGGTACATTTAAAGAATCTTGATATTATTAGGGCAGACTGCATTGGTCGTATATTTCCTTGATGTTCTGTTAATGACTTTGAACTCCTTGAGTGCAAGGATTGTTTCCTAATCTTTGATGACAGTTAGTAAATCACTGACGAATTTTAAAAAATAGTAATTTTCTTAAAAATGTATCTTCTTTTCTCCTGAGATTTGTTATTGTAGACTGATAGTAAATACTGAAAATATTCATAAGAAAGTGAGCTAAAGTTTATATTATCAAACAGTAACTTTTAAAAATAAATACATTTTGAAACCATATGCTTACTGTAAGAAATTTAGGCAATCTTGACTCTCCATTTACTAAGTGTGGCTTTGGGCAGACTAAACTGCTGTGCACCTCAAGTTTCCTATTTTGAAAAAGAGAGTATTTGTCCCTGGGATTGTTTGAGGGTTAGCGTTAACATGTAAAGTGCTTGGAACAGTTGGTACATGATACTTAGCTTAAGAAATGTAAGCTGTGATTATTATGATACAGATATTTCTCTTTTAAAAAAATACGCATTGTATTTTGTAATGAGTTTACCATATTTGTTAAAGCATTCTCTCGTTGATGGGCAGATAAATATACTTTAAAAGCACCTTATTTCTAAAGAAATGTTGAGATGTTAAATGTTTTGTTACATACGTATTTACCACAACAACAAGCAAAAGCATCTTATTTTTTTCTTGAATGATTTTAAAGTAGTGTTTGATTTTTATTTTAATAACCACTGACAACTCTTTTTTGCTTTTAGTTCCTTAGTTGAAGAGTTTAATTGATGCTTCATAGCTTCTATAAAACAGGAAAATAATTAGCTACCTTTCAGTTGTAACCCTGGATATGGCTACTTTTCTCAGATTCTGTTTTGTACAGTTTGCAGTCTCATTTTCAAACGGTAGTCTTCATGTCACCCATTGATAAAACCTGCTTACTTTTATTTTTATCTTTTTAAAAACTGCTGCATTGAATAATTCTGCCCAGGCTATTGGGACCTTGAATTGTAGTGAAAGGAAAAACATTTTATTGTTCCTTCTCTGTTGTTATTTTACTTTATTGCCATCTTTGTAATTGGAATATCAGTTTGACAATTATTTTGTCATTGTGTTGGTTATCCACAAATGTCTAGAGACTGTTATATTTTCCTGAGAATACACATTATGGTACACTCTTGAGAGAAGCCAGTGTAAAACAAATTGGGAGAGTATGGTTGCGAATGTGAGAAATATTTGTTAATTTTTTAAGTCATTAAGTGAAGTTAATTAACACTTTTGTTAGACTCTTGAGTGACCCAAGTAAGTGATCTTCTAAATTTTTTTTCCTTTTTTTTAAAAATTGTGCTTTAAGTGAAAGTTTACAGTTCAAGTTAGTTTCTCATACAGAAATTTATATACATATTGTTATGTGACCCTAGTTGTTCTCCCTATAATGTGACAACACACTCCTTCTTTCCACCCCGGATTTCCCGTGTCCATTCAGCCAACTCCTGTCCCTTTCTGCCTTCTTATCTCGTCTCTGGACAGGAGCTGCCCATTTAGTCTCATGTATCTACTTGAGCTAAGAAGCACACTCTTCATGATTATTATTTTATGTTTTATAGTCCAGTCTAATCTTTGTCTGAAGAGTTGGCTTTGGGAATGGTTTCAGTTCTGGACTAACAGAGGGTCCGGGGGCCATATCTTCCAGGGTCCTTCCAGTCTCAGTCAGACCATTAAATCTGGTCTTTTTACTAGAATTTGAGTTCTGCACCCCACTTTTTTCCTGCTCCCTCAGGGACTGTCTGTTGTGTTCCCTGTCAGGGTGGTCATTGGTGGTAGCCAGGCACCATCTAGTTCTTCTGGTCTCAGGCTGATGGAGTCTCTGGTTCGTGTGGCCCTTTTGTCTTTTGGGCTAATATTTTTGTTGTGTCTTTGGTGTTCTTCATTCTCCTTTGCTCCAGGTGGGTTGGGACCAATTGTTGCATCTTAGATGGCTGCTCACAAGCTTTGAAGACCCCAGATCCCACTCACCAAAGTGGGATGCAGAACATTTTCTTAATAAACTTTGTTATGCCACTTTACCTAGATGTCCCCTGAAAGCATGGTCCCCAGACCCTTGCCCCTGCTACTCTGTCCCTTGAAGTGTTTGGTTGTATTCAGGAGACTTCTTAGCTTTTGGTTTAGTCTTAATTTTTGTGTTTGACTGAAGGAAATGCTACCTTAAATAGGATAATTTTAGGATGTCATAAGGCTTGGATAGTAATACTCAAACTTGGCTGCTCATTCAAATCAATTTTGCAGTTTTAAAAAATACACAGGCGTATTGAATCAGGTATTTTGAAGCTGAGGCTTAAAAAAAAAAAAAACTGATCATGGGGATGGTGCAAGACTCAGCAACATTTCATGCAGTCTTGTATGGGGTCACCAAGAGTTGGGCAGACTCCACAGTTAACAACAACAATAGAGTTTTAGATATGCAACTAGAGTTAAGACCCTTGGCCTAGAAAATCAGAATGGTCAATTGTGAGTTAGTTAGGTCTTGAATATCATAAGGGACATTAAATTGGGATTTGCTTAATTATTTGAACAGTATCTTTTCTGAGAGCTTTGAATGCTAGCATGGTGCTAATTGTTGGCCAGGTTCTGTTTGGATTCTATTCTTTGTTAAGATTTTTGACTTAGAATGATCAAGAAACAAATGGTTTCCTTTACTTCTCAGTAGACAGGTCCTTTACATTCCTATTGTAGATTGATAATGAAATAGGGGTTTGGCTAATGGCTAGAGGAAGATGTTTCCTTTTGACATAGCTTGATTCTGGGACCTGGTAAAACGCTAACTAGGCATTTTGTATCTGATATCCTCTTAGAACATGGAATATTTTGTTACCAGTATTAGTCACATTCACAGACCGATGGCATCGACAGCCATTATCTGATTTCCATTCCATTATGAAATGAACTTCCTTATTTCAGCAAAGTTTATTGTGTGCAGGGTCTTGTTGTAGCTCTGTGCTGTTGAGTAAGACATGGTCTTGCCCTAAAGAATGTACTATTATTGAGGATTATTAAAAATACCATAAGCCTCCCTAATATGTAACATTTGTTTTTTAAATGTGTGCTACAGAAGTGAATGTATTAACACATTCTTTATTGTATAATGGAGAGACTCTTTAATTTTAATCTGAATTCTACTAATTAGCATGTTACCAGGTCCTGAGTCATTGTGGTACTCAGAGGTGTCTGGGATCCTAGTTTGTCTTTTGAGCATGCCCTCTGTGCACCTCATGGTCCAAGAGGGCTGCTCCAGCTCTAGCCAGCAAGTCTGCATTCCAATTATTGGGAAGGGGGAGGACAAAGAGATGTCTCCTCTCTTAAGGCCACTTGCCAGAAGATTCATATACCACTTCTGCTTTTATTGAGGGAAAGGGGAAAACATATTGGGGACAATTAGCAGACACTGGTGCATACGGTTTTTATGAGGAAGTTCCCTGCAGAATGATGGGCTCATACCAGAAAAAAAAAACCAAAACAAAACAAAACAAAAAAAGGTGTTGCTGTCAAGGCGATTCTGACTCTATAGGACAGAGTAGAACTGCCCCGTAGGGTTTCCGAGGAGCGAATGGTGGATTTGAACCGTCGACCTTTTTTTTGGTTAGCAGCTGAGCCGTAGGTACTTAATCAGTGGTAATTTAAAATGTTTTAAAGTTCAGTTCTTTGGGTGCTTGTTATTTGCCTAGTTCTTTGCTCCACTATGTACAATTGAGCTTTAAGGAAGAGAAGGTGACAACTATATCTATTTAGACACATAGTCTCTTTCCTAAATTAGCTTTATTCTCTTTGGGCAGACAGATATTCACATGAAACAGTTAAACAGCAATTTATTAACAGGAAAACAAAAGAAGTCTGTTGTACATTTGTTAGCTGTTGAAAAAGAAGATAATGAATGAAGTAGGTTTCTTGAGATGTAGTCTGGGCTAAATGCTTTTTATACCAGCCCACACACCCCCATGTAAAAGAATTTTAACCTGTATAATTGAGTCATAGCACAAATAACAGAATTATATTTTAGTAGTATATTGTATTCAACCTTAAGATACTTAGTAATTCACCAGTAGAATCTTTCTCAGATTTGTCAAATGCTGAAAATTCCTAGTAATGAACTCGAAAAATAGAGTTGAAGTCAATGTAGGATGAATCTTCACAAGAGATTTTCAGCTGTTTGCTTTTTCCCCCAGGTTCATTAACTGCAGCATTATTGTTTTACTTCTGTTAGACTTTTTTTAAGTTAATATTTTTAAAATGTAATTTTCCATTATTTAGCATGTCTTTAGCTAGGTATGAGTATTGAAATGAATTACAGTAATTAAAATGATGCAAAGTAAAAATATATGAAAGAAAATAAAATATTGTTATGGTGCTATTTCATTTCCCTTTTTTATTGTCATAAAAATTTTCATTTCATTTGGCATATTTCATTGAAAGAAGATTCAGTTCTGGTGTGGTATTTTGTATTTTCATAATGAAGGAGATTTAAAAGCTGTCTTATATCTTTAGATAATAAGAAATCAGACACAAAATCTAGTACTCTTTTAGAAACAAAATTCAGTATTTACATAAGAATTCAAGGTTGAGGGCACTTGAAGTTACATGAGTAATATGTCAAAATGATACCTATTTGTCAGTCTTTCTCTGTTTTAAAAGCCTCAGGATTTATTACATTGAACTTGCTTTTACCCATAGTAAAGTAATAAGAGAAGTTATCTTCTCCATTCTCTCTCTCTCTGTATATATATATATGTATATATTTTATTGTGCTTTAGGTGAAAGTTTACAACTCACGTTAATTTCTCATACAAAAATTTATACATATATTGTTATGTGACCCTAGTTACAATCCCTATAATGTGACAGCACACTCCCCCTTTCCACCCCCGGGTTTCCCGTGTTGATTCAACCAGCTCCTATCTCTTTTCTGCCTTCTCATCCCGCCTCTGAACAGGAGTTGCCCATTTAGTCTCGTGTATCTACTTGAGCTAAGAAGCACACTCTTCACGATTATTATTTTATGTTTTATAGTCCAGTCTAATCTTTGTCTGAAGAGTTGGCTTCGGGAATGGTTTTAGTTCTAGGTTAACAGAGAGTCTGGGGGCCATGTCTTCTGGGGTTCCTCTAGTCTCAGTCACACCATGAAGTCTAGCCTTTTTACATGAATCTGAGTTCTGCACCCTACTTTTGTCCTGCTCCATCAGGGACTCTCTGTTGTGTTCCCTGTCAGGGTGGTCATTGGTGGTAGCCGGGCATCATCTAGTTCTTCTGGTCTCAGGCTGATGGAGTCTCTGGTTTGTGTGGCCCTTTTGTCTCTTGGGCTGATATTTTTGTTGTGTCTTTGGTGTTCTTCATTCTCCTTTGCTCCAGGTGGGTTGGGACCAATTGTTGCATCTTAGATGGCTGCTCGCTAGCTTTGAAGACCCCTAATAAACTTTCTTATGCCAGTTGACCTAGATGTCCCCCAAAACCATGGTCCCTAGACCCCCCTCCCCTGCTACTCTGTCCCTCTAAGTGTTTGGTTGTGTTCAGGAAACTTCTTAGCTTTTGGTTTAGTCCAGTTGTGCTGACTTCCCCTGTATTGTGTGTTGTCTCCATTCTGTATATTTTTTTATAATTCATAACTTAATGAAGATCTCTTAAAAATTAGAAACATTCCTACTTTGGTTTTCATTCAAATAAAATTTTCAAGGTGACATGAGTTATTTCGTACTTATTATAGAGGCAAATTATTTCTTCCCTTTTACTTTCACTTTCAGTGTTTATATTCTTTTTTTTTTTTTTAATATTTTATTGTACTTCAGGTGAAGGCTTACAGAACAGATAGTTTCTCATGTAGCAGTAACACACATGCTGTTTTATGACATTGGTTAACA
>NW_004443984.1:8621042-8647213 GCF_000243295.1 Trichechus manatus latirostris
CTCCTTACTGGTGTATAGGAATCCAACTGATTTTTGAATGTTTATCTTGTATCCTGCTACTCTGCTGAATCTTTCTATTAGTTCCAGTAGATTTTCAGTGTTTATATTCTTATCATTGAAATTCTGTTTTCATTGAAAACAGTATTTCTGCTCACAGTTTTATTCACTTGTATTTGTGGCCTGACTGAAATTGTCTTCGTTTAAACAGATTCTGACTAGTGGGAATAAATAAATTGTAATTATGTTATGGAAAAACAGTAAACTGCCAAAGAAGCATTTAAGTAATATGTTAGAGTTTGTAAGGAAAAACTTATGTTCTCTTACACAAGACAGAACTTTGACATCCAGCTTAGGATATTTTCTTTGATCTTTTACTAATCATTATCATTCCCCTTTAAAAGTAGACTGCTTTGGTATTTTGGGTAAGCGTCTGTAATTCTGTGAAAAACACGAAACTTTCCTGGCTTACTCTGTACCCCCCGTTTTCTTTTCCTTTCATGATTGGTTTACCTTCAACATCTATTCTTCTCTGTGGGATTATTTTACTTCTCTGGTCTTCATCTCTTCCTCTGTAAAATTAGTTAACTAGACTAAATCAACTCCCAAGTTTCTTTTGACCTTTACATTTTATTAGCCTGGAATTAGGGCAGAAATAGTCCCACATTCTTTTTTTTTCTTACCTTCCTGGAAATAAAAAGTGACGTTTTGGTTGGTATGGGCTTTTTTAAAAGCAAAATCGGGAGATACATGGGGAATGGGGGTTGGTAACCAAGGAAACCTTAGAGCAATAAAGAATTATCAGAAAAGTTTTAAATTCAGTTGATTTTAGAGATAGTCTTGCCAAAGAACTCTTTTACCTTGGTTATATTGCTTATTACTGGGATTGGAGCACATTTTAAATTTATTTTCTTTTCACCCTCTCTCTTCCAGAACAGTAATCCTTTTAGGGCAGAAAAACTATGAATTAGTAGACCATTCAGACACCGCAGCAGGAGGAGGCACTCCAGACCAGCACTGTCCTATAAAACTTTCTTTGATGATAAAAATGCATCTACATTGTCCAAAATGGCTATGAGTACTTGAAATGGGACCAGTGTGACTGAGGAACTGAACTTTTAATTTAATTAATTTAAATAGCTCTATATTTATATCTGCATGTGGGTATCTGCCATATTGGACAGCACGGCTTCACATTATTCTTTCAACCAACAAAGATTTTCTGGGGGACTCAGCGATATGCCCGACGTTGTGTTATATGCCAGAGATTATAGGAGCTGGCAGTATGGTGAGGGAGATAGACAATTAAAGAGATAGTAGCAATATGGTGTGATAATTGCTGTGTTTTAATGCAGCACAGAGTTCTATATGAGCATAGATAAGGACAACTAATTCAGGCCGAGCATGGATTGTGTTGAGGTTTCTCTTATGTCAGAGGAAATCTGGTATCAAAATATGCCCTTGTATTATACACAGGTAGTCAGCTTGAGTCATTCCTTTTGTTACATCACCACTAAGAGATAAGGAACCACTAGGGCATTCTTATTTGTAAGTGTTTGGGGTCAGCACTGACATTTTTCTGCTTTAACTCTGGAGCTTGTATAGTTAATAGGTCTTCATTTAAGATGGTATCGACTTTATTTCTCTTGTGAAAATCTGTACTATAGAACCCTAGGTCACTAAAGCTGCAGTTTGGCTAAGTGGTTAATTTTATTTTCTCTTCCCCCTCTATTACTATTATTTAGATTGTGGTAAAATATACAACAGTGTTGTGTAACCATCACCACTATCTATTTCCAGGTCTTTTTTATCATCGCAGACAGAAACTCTGTACCCATTAAACAATAACTCCCTATTTTCCCCTCCCTACTAGTCCCTGATAACCTCTATTCTACTTTCTGTCTCTCATGAATTTCCATATTCTAGATACCTCATGTAAGTGGAATCATACGATATTTGTCCTTTATAATCTGGCTGTAAACAATGTCACTTAGCATAGTGTCTTAAAGGTTCATCTATGTTGTAGCATGTATCAGTATTTCATTCCTTTTTATGGTTGAATAATATTCCATTGTATGTATATACCATATGTTGTTTATCCATTCATCTTTTGGTGGACATCTTTTGGCTATTGGGAACAGTGCTGCAGTGAACATTGGTGTACAAGTATCTGAGTCCTTTTATTTGGGTATATAGCTAAGAGTGGAATTGCTGGGTCATAAGGTAATTCTGTGTCTAACTTTTTGGGGAACCACCAAACTGTTTTCCACAGAGGCTGTACCATAAGTGGTTACTTTTGAAGTGGGTGCCATTCAGGTTAGTTTCTAAGGCCATGTCTGCCCTCAAAGTAACATTTTGTTTGTGTTACAAAGTACTAGCCAAGGACACTGCCTTGGTTCTGTGACTCTCAGCAGTATGTATTGCAGAGATCCTTGGGACCAAACTTTGAAGGCTTTGGGACTTTTTTTTGCTTTGGGACTTTTATTTGAATTTGGAGCAGAAGAGTAACTATTCTTATAGCTTCTTTAGGCCCGTCCTCTTGTAGATTCTTCTGGAGATGAGGGAATACCTAGTTAGTTCTTAAGGTTTCTTAGTATTAAGATTAATTCATAGTTGCTTTGGTTTAACTTGTCCAGAACCTTCTCAGCTGTGTAAAACTCCTTGGTTTGGGGAAAGAGTGCCTTAGGCATTTTCTTCTTTCTTTTGGAGTGAGCTTGTGCATTTTTTACTCTTAATCTGGTGTTCATTCTCCTTCACATCAGTCTTCAGGAACTCAGGTCAGTGTGATTTATGTAGCTAATGAATTAATTTTTAAGGCTTCTATTTAGACAATGTTCCAGGGGACAGGTTCTATAAATATACACTTATAGGTTTTTTAAATGGATTGCATTCATCGGTAAACACCTGCTTAGATATGGTTTTCAGGATGGTTTGAAGCTTATTCTTCTGTAATTCTTATATAAGAGCTTAGGTTTTGATACTGTGGTCTGACTTTGAAGAACAGAGGTACGCTGGGCTATTTGTAGTGTAGTTCAGTGTAGTAGTAGGAGGAACAGTTTTACTTCATGTTCGTTAATTTAGAAAAGTGGAGTTCTGTGATTTTAATTTGTTGGGCTAATGAGTTTCGCTGTCAAACCATAAACACATGCTCCAGGTAATTAGAGTTCTGATAATATAGGTCTTTTCTTTTTAAGCATTACTTCCTGTTTGATTTTTTTGTTAAATATCGAATTTAGATTTGGTTACAAATTATTTAGCTAATATTTATTTTTTAAATTTCAATCTAGGATTGAGATTCAACTAATACTTATTGAATATGTTTGAGGTACATTACACATACAGTTTTTTCTATAGATGCTGTAATAGAAATATAATGTGAGTCACCCATGTAATTTTAAGTTTTCTTGTAGTCACATTAAAAAGTAAAAAGAAACAGGTGAAATTAATTTCAATAATATGTTTATTTAACCCAGTATATCCAAAATAATCATTTCAGCATATAATCACTATAAAAGTTATTAGTGAGATATTTAACATTCTTTCTACTAAGTCTGCACTCCAGTGTATATTTTACACTTAACTTACAGCATGTCTCATGTTGCACTAGCAATGTTTCAAGTGCTAGAGATGACCTTTTGAACAATGCAGTTCTGTAGTATATCTAAAGGATAAATATTGTTTTCCTGTCTGCTTTCAGAGAGGATCAGAACTAGCAGAACTGGGGGGCAAGGGAAGAGATGAAGAGGAGAAACTACATGGCAGGAAATGTACGTTAGTAGGGTGATGCCCTCATACTTCTTCCCTATGTGGACTGGGTACTCTGTTACAACTATGCATAACTTTGTCCATGTATTTGCCACTTTGTTGGGATTTTATCACCTGTTATTTATTTATTTTCTTCACTGAACCAGCTGCTTAACGCAGGAACTATGTTCCACAACTCTTGGATGCTTTTTTTTTCCCCTTTTCCTGTGTTTCAGTTTGGATAATTTCTATAGATACATCCTCATGTAGCCTCCAAGTCCATGGATTCTTTCATTAGCTGAGCCTAGTCTACTGTTGAACCTGTTGAAGAAATTCTTTATCTCTGATATTTTATTCTTTATTTCTAGCATTTCCATTTGACTTTTAAAAATATTTTCTATCTCTTTTGCTGAAATTCTCCATCTATTCATGTGTACTGTCTACCTTTTTCACTAAATCTTTTAACATTTTAATCATTTACCAGTTGCCGTTGAGTTGATTTTGACTCATGGCGACCCCATGTGTGTCACAGTAGGACTGTGCTCCATAGGGTTTTCAATGGCTGATTTTTCAGAAATAGATTGCCAGGACTTTCTTTCGAGATGCCTTTAGGTGGACTCTAACCACCAACCTCTTGGTTAACAGCCAAGTGTGTTAACTGTACTACCGAGGGACGTTAGTAATTTTAAAATCCCTGTCTGATAGTTCTCTTGACAATGAGTTGTTTCTTTTTTGTGTGTCTCCTAATTTTTGATTAAAGTTGAATATTGTGTATCGAGTGGCTATGAGTTGGAATCGACTCGACAGCAAAGGGTATTGTGTATGGAAGAACAGCAGATACTAAGGCAGATAGTATTTATGCTTGGCAGTGAGCACACCTGTTCTTCTGTTTGACCATTAATGTGATGTGTTAAGTCAAACTAGTCATAAGTTGAGCCAGTTTGGGGTTTTATAGTCATCATTACCATCAGTGTACCATAGGCTTCAAAGTTTTGTAGTGGTGGGCTAATGTTACCTCCGGTGGTAGAATGCTGTTGCTTGCTACTTGGTGCTAGGATTGTGATTGGAGCAGTTACCCTGCTCCAGCCTCAGTCTTAAGCAGGCCCTATGCACCTGGGCCCCAGAGGTTGAGCTTTGCCGGTGTTCTGCCCCTCCACCCTGTGGCAGCCAACTTTTGCCTTGTATTTGTAGTGGTTCTTGTGTGGGAGTTTCCTACCCTGCCCTCAGTTGTAGGAGACCTTGCTTGGTGTATCAGTGTGGGATCCTCGGCCCAAGATAGTTTCCTGCCCCGCCCCAGCGGGGTGGACAAATTTGCTTAAGTACTTTACCCCAGCAATGAAGATGTTTACTTGTGTTCTGAGGGAGAAGAGATTTGCTGCTCCTTCTCCAGTGGCCTAAGTCCTGTGTATGTAGATACATGTATTATGTATGTATGTATATATATACACATATATATGCACAGGCACATACACTTCCTTAACGAAATGATAAAAGATGCCCAAATTTTTGGCTGGCAAGTACTTTCACTGTTAAATTCCCCATTTACAGGAAATTTACATGAATATTAGACAGTATACCTCAATTTTATTTGCTTACAAACTGTCTACTATGAATCTGCTACTGACTATGCGTTAACTGTAACCAAAGGCTGAAATTTAAATCAGCACTATACCTGCTTTATAGTGACCAAAGCAAAGTTACATGATTGACAGTGTTCAAATTTTTATATAAATTATTTCATGAGTGTTTTTTAAATGTAGAGAGAAATATTTTTCACTTTAACTGCAGATCTAGTTAATTATATAATGTGTAAGACATCTTTAACATAGATGCCATCTTTTTTCACTTACACTTTTTTTTCTTTAGTATTATATGTACTTTTCTTACATTCTGTGCTGCAGGAGCTGGGTTAACTTCATAAATATTAGTACATGGTAGTGCAGTATAAAGGAGTGCTGGTGGCACAACGATTAAGCACTTGGCTGCTAAACGGAAGGTTGGCAGTTCGAATCCACCCATCAGCTCTGAGGGAGAAAGCCCTGGTGATCTGCTCTCATAAAGAAAACCCTATGGGGCATATCTACTGTCACATAGGGTCGCTATGAATTGGAATGGACTTAACGACACACAACAACAGCAGAGCAATATAACATGCTAGCTGCATGGTGAATTATCTTTGAGATAGTTGCTGTTTGAATCACAGATCCTTCAAAACAAACCATTAACATACTAGTGCATAGTAAGGATGGGCTTATGTATACATGTTGTTGTTAGTTGCTATCGAGTCAATTCTGAGTTATGACGACCCGTGTATGAGGAGTAGAACTGCTCCATAGGGTTTTCAGGGCTGTGACCTTTGCTGTTCTAATCCACCAGACGCTCCTTGGAAACTGTACGTGCCAGTTCTACTCTGTCCTATAGAGTTGCTATGAGTCGGAATCGACACAGTGGCACTGGGTTTGGTTTTTTTGGTTTTTGACCGTTTGGAAGCAGATTGCCAAGACTGTCTTCTGAGGCACCTCTGGGTGGGTTTCAACTGCCACTGCTTCAGTTGGTAGTTGAGTGCTTAACCGTTATGCCACTCAGGGTCTCCCTTATGCATAGATGGGGCTAAGGAATTCATTGATTTGTTCATTCATTCAACAAGCATTTATTGCATGCCAGCTATGTACCAGGCATTGTATTAAGAACTGAAGATATAGTAAATAAAAAAGCCCTTCTCTCATGAAATTTTATTATAGCAGGAGTAGAAGATGAGTAAGGAGCCTTGGTGGCACAGTGCTTAAGGTGCTCCGCTGCTAACCAAAATGACAGTTTGAACCCACCAGCTGCCCCATGGGAGAAAGATGTGGCAGTCTGCTTCCGTAAAGATTTATGGCCTTGGAAACCCTGTGGGGCAGTACTACTCTTTCCTATAGGGTCGCTATGAGTCGGAATCAACTTGACAGCGGTGGCTTTGGTTTTGGGGTTTGGATAGAGATAGTACACGAATATGTAAAGTTTAGTGATGATAAGTGCTATGCGTAAAAATAATGCAGGGTGTAAGGATACAGAGAATGATTGAAGTTGGAGAAAGTTGTTATTTTACATAAAGTGGGCAAGGAAGGCTTTTTTTTTTTAAAGAGAAATTTGAGCAGAAGACCTGAAGAAGTGCAGCATTAAGTTGGGGATAGCTGGGTATCTGGGGGTAGAGTGTCTCAGACAGAGGAAACAGTAAATGCAAAGTCTGAGGTTGTCCCATGAAAACATATTTGAGGCATTTTAAGGAGGCCAGTGTAGTTGGAGATGAGGTCACAAAGGAAGTCAGGTACAAGTTCACGTAGGCCATTGTAGAAAATCATAAGGACTTTTGGATTTTATTCTGAGTGAGATAGAAATCCATTTGAAAGTTTTGAGCAGAGAAGTGCTGGGCTGCTAACCAGAAGGTCAACAGTTTGAACCCACTAGCCAGTCCACCGGAGAAAGATGTGACAGTCTGCTTCCGTAAAGATTTACAGCCTTGGAAAGCCTATGGGGCAGTTCTGCTCTGTCCTATAGGATTGCCATGAGTTGGAATCGACTTGACAACAACTGGTTTTGTTTTGTTTTGAAAGGATCACTCAGATTGTACATGTACCCATCGCCTACATTCTGTAATTAATATTCTACTATTATTGATTTATCACATACCTTTCCATTTGTCTGTAGGTAACAGGAGGATCCTGTTGTCTTCCAAAATACCTTTTCCGTTTTCTAGATAATATCTTAAATTCCACTTTCAGAACATTTTTCTTTGAATTTATGGAATCCATTCTTGTAATGAAAAGGAATACTTCCAGAAGCCTCTAAACTATTCTTGGTCAATTTGTATATTAAGGTATATTAAGTGTGATTGAGATTTAGACTCTTGCTGTTTTAAATGATGCTAAAGACACTTGTTGCCTAAGAAGGAAGGGAGGGAATGTCACCATGTGAAGCAGAATGGATTAGAATAGAGAGGTGGAAGTTCTAAGGACAAGCTCAGAGATTTCATCAGTTGTCCTAGAGCTGTCTCTATTGATGTGTTATCTTTGGTACCTTTTGATACCTCATGACTTTGTTTTCTTTATCTTGACATAATGTTTAAGTCTCTTAAGTTTCAGAATCAATGTAGTATGGTATTGTGGTTAAGGGTGCTGACTCTAGAGTCAGAATTCCTAGGTTTGAATTCAGCCTTGGGTAAGTTATTTACTTTGCCTCAGTTTTCTCATCCTGAATTGGGGATAATAAAATAACTTTCCTCCTAGGTTTGCTGTAAATGAATTAATGTGCATGTAACAGGACCTGGCATAGTAAATGCCTAATAGTGTTAGCTATTCTTACTATATGGAATGCATAATCTTAGACCTTCTCTTTAACTCATTGTCATTAACAAAATGAGGTCACTGGGGTAACAGTTTCAGCAGGATTTCAACACTGTTTCTAGGACTTTCTTATTTGCTTTTTTTTCCGTAGTGACTTTGAAAGCAGTTGAATGATTTTAATGGAATGTCCTAACTCTTAGAAGATCATTAAGATATGCCTGGTTCAGTTTTCCATTTTGAAGCAAACTAGTGACCATTAATATTTTAGCTGTTAATATATCCCTGAAATTTTTCTGATGATTATCAGAGATAAATTGTGCTTGGATTACTAATTCATTTACATTTATAGGCTAAAGTGGCATCTTAATTGGGTACTGCTTTAGTTTTATCATATTAATCAGACTTTTGAAAATTGTTCTGTTGTGTTAAAATCTTGTATACTATCATATATTAATTTTACAGCTTTGATGCCATTAAATAAAGTTTAAGTTAGATAAATCTATAATCATCAGAAGTTTTTTAAGAAGAAAAAGGGCAGGTACAATTTTCATGTTTTTACTCCTTGACTAAACTATTGTTCATTCCTATTGCTCGTAATTTTGTTGACTGTGATCGTAAGGGGACCCTGGTGATGCAGTGGTTAAAAGCTTAGGCTGCTAACCAAAAGGTTGGCAGTTTGAATCCACCAGCTGGTCCTTGGAAACCCTATGGGGCAGTTCTACTCTGTTCTGTAGGGTTGCTGTGAGTCGAAATTGACTTGACAGCAACTTTTTTTTTTTTTAAATGATCCTAAGTGTTTACCTTAGTTTTTACATTTTTTATTATCATTTTTCTATCAGATTTTGTTATACTTTTTTTTCTTTTTCCAAGAGCTCAGTTCTCCAGGCATAAAGAACTATCGTAGTATTTTGTTTATCCTAAAGTGACCATGTTATTATACTTTCTCTTTTTTAAAAAGCTCTTCTTCTTTATATCTCATATGCTTCATATGCACAATCCCGATTTGATATTTTTACATATCTGTATTGTAATGGATACACAGTCATTGAGAAATCAGCAGCTTTAAGGGGATATGTAATTAAAATAAATGTACTTTCTCAGATTCGTATCTATGTAGTAGCTGACTTTGCCTGGGTGCATGTTTTGGTAGTGTGGGGGCAGAATCTTTGGGAGAGGACTTGTGGAACTTGTTTTTTAACCTGGATGAGTTGAAACAGTTAATTGATCTGTAGGTGATTTTAGATCTACTTGGTATTAAAGGACAAAACCAGAAAACACTATTGATAGAAAATCATGATTGGAATATTACCCTCCACACTTTTTTGGTTAGCAGTTGAGGAAAAGAGCTCCTTACCTAGGATTTGTTTTCAATAAAAATGAAAATCTTTAGTTTGACCAGTTTAAAATAGTTAGTCTTAATTCTGATAAATTATATTACTTAACTGTTCAGGAATATAGTTTGTTGACAGGACAAAATGAGTGCCATTTTTATGCTTCCTTAAAGAAGGACTGTACAGAAAAATTTCAAAGCTAATATATTGAGGTTTTAACCAGTCTTAAGTGGAACAGCTTGAGAAGATTTCAAAATTCCTTTCTCAAGAGTCTGGCTCTAGTGCAGGAAGTTGGGCCTTTCTCTCCGCTCATACCTTTCTATAAAAACAAAATAAAAGCCTGCTCCAAATTTCTATAAAGTAGTATCGGATTTGCTGACTCTCTGGTGTTAGAAGCAAGTGAAAAAAACAGTTGCCACTGTGTCTATTCGGACTTGTGATGACTCCATGTGTGTAGAACTATGCTCCATAGGATTTTCAATGGCTGATTTCTTAGAAGTAGATCGCAAGGCCTTTTTTCTGAGGTACCTCTGGGTGGATTTGAACCTCAGCCTTTTGTTTAGCAGCTTAGTGTGTTAACTGCTTGTACCACCCAGGGACCCCAAACCAGTTGTCATCGAATTGTCTCCACCTCATGGTGACTCCATGTGTGTCATAGTAGAATTGTGCTCCGTAGGGTTTTCAGTGGCTGATTTTTATGGAGTAGATTGCCGGGCCTTATGTCTGATGTTCCTCTGGATAGAATTGAACCACCGACCTTTGGTTAGCAGCTAAGCATGTTAACCATTTGCATCACCCACGAACTCCTTGAAGCCAGTTGTTGTTGTTAGTTGCCATTGAGTCGTTTCTGACTCATGGCAACCTTATATATAACAGAACGAAACATTGCCCAGTCCTGCGCCATGATCGTTGCTATGTTTGAACTTACTGTTTTGGCCACTACTTTTTCCCGAGGGCCTCCCTTGCCTTCGCTAGCTCTCTTTACCAACCATGATGTCCTTTTCTAATGATTGGTCTTTACTGATGGCACATCAGAGTGAGCCGAGGTCTGGTCATCTTTGCTTCTAAGGATCATTCTGCTTGTATTTCTTTTAAGACTGATTGAAACCAGCTTGTATTTCTTTTAAGACTGATTGAAACCAGTTGTTGTTGTTAGGCACCATTGAGTCAGTTCCAACTCATAGCGACCCTATGTACAACAAAACAAAACACTGCTTGCTGCGCCTGAGCGCATTGTTGCAGCCACTGTATCAGTTCATCTCGTTGAAGATCTTCTTTTTCACTGCCCCTCTACTTTACCAAGCATGATGTCCTTCTCCAGGGAGTGATCCCTCCTGATAACATGTCCGAAGTATGTGATTTGAAGTCTCGCCATCCTTGCTTCTAAGGAGCATTCTGGCTGTACTTCTTCTAGACAGATTTGTTTGTTCTTCTGGCAGTCTGTGGTATATTCGATATTCTTCACCAACACTATAATTCAAAGGCATCAATTCAGAATGGCCAATAACAGTCCATTTCAGCTCACCAATGCCTAGGATATCGATGTTTATGTGTTCCATTTCATTTTTGATGACTTCCAATTTTCTTAGATTCATACTTCATACATTCCATGTTCTGATTATTAATGGATGTTTGCAGCTGTTTCTTCTCATTTTGAGTCGTTCCACATCAGCAAATGAAGCTCCCAAAAGCCTGACTCCATCCACGTCGTTGAGGTCGACACTACTTTGAGGAGGCAACTCTTCCCCAGTCATCTTTTGAGTGCCTTCCAATCGGAGGGGCTCATCTTCTGGCACTATATCAGACAGTGTTCCGCTGCTATTCATAAGGTTTTCACTGGCTAATTTTTTTTTGGAAGTAGACTGTCAGGTCCTTCTTCTTAGTCTGTCTTAGTCTGGAAGCTCAGCTGAAACCTGTCCCCTATGGGTGACCCTGCTGGTGTTTGAATACTGGTAGCATAGCTTCCAGCATCTTAGCAACACACAAGCCCCCACAGTAGAACGCACTGACAGACACATGGGGGATTGAAACCATATAATAAGCATGGTATATAATAAGCAGAGATAACATATATAATATATATATGTCATAAGCACAACATCACATCTTTATTATAGGCTCTAGGATAATAGTTTGAATGTGCACCTCATGAAATACATTTGGAAGATATAATACACCTTGAATTTGAGGAACAGAATATAATAAAACGAAATTCCAGTCCCTAAATTGATCCCTAAACCATCAGAAAGTTAACTATGAGTACCACAGCTTTTCTATCTCATAGAAATCCCTTCACCATATTGTCATTTAATGTATGCTGTTTGTCATCGCTGCAATTATATGATTGAGTAGTATTTCTGCATCTGTGTGATAGAATTTTGCTTGATTATAGTCAAGGAAAGAATTTTTTTGTAGATAAATTTGTTTTCTACTGCTTAAAGTAAAAAGTTGTTCAGTATAATGTAAATCTCTCCCTTTTTTTTGCCATGAGTACCAGAAATATTTAAGGCACATTTTTGGCCCACACATTCTTGTCTACTTCAGCTTTGGTACTGAAGGCATCAGTCCTTTTCTTTGTTTTGGATTAACTCCTTTTTTTCTCTTCAGGATCTTTTGTATCATTTAAGCCTATGACTGTCCTGGAGCCTTTTTAGACTAGGGTAGACCAAAAAAATAAAAATAAAAAAGTTGCAGATCCTTTGAGATAGATAAAAATGTTTTCCAGCCTTTAAATATTTTGATAATTTACCATTAAGAATGGAGAGGATAATGAAGAAGTCAAGAGGAAAGCCTGGCCATCAAATGAAACAGCAGTTTTCCAGAGGATTGTGTTTTTAATTAGTATTGGATTAAATCAGTTATATTTACATTCACATTTCCAACTGTACAGTTTTGCTGTAATACATGATTTTGGCTTGTAAGTCTCTGACCTCTAAAATCATCACGATTCAGGTCTTGCCTGAAACTGTAGCTGTTTTAAACTCAGCATTGCTACTGGTATAAGTGTAATTACACATTATTCACATGTGTAATGCAAACTGGCAGACTAAGCCCCAGCTGATGTGTTAAATGCCCTGGAAAGAAGTTTTTCACACATTTCAATTGTGTTACTTTCTTACGTGAAAGTGCTCAATATTATTTGCCTGGACTGTAGTAATTGAATCACAGCCGAACCAGAATTAGCTCAAACTGAAAAAAATCTACTGTTTTGACCTGGTAGGAACTTTATTCTGAATCTTTGCTAACTGCTGAAAGTATTAAAACATTAGGTGTGTGAAAGCATATTAAATAATGTAGTGTTTATTAAAAAGTAACAAGTTTAAATTTGTAACTCATTTTGCAACTAATTTATGACGTGGAAAAAAATGTCATATTCATCCTCTCTCACCTTGTACTTCATAATTGGTAATAGATCAACAGAAAAAATAAATATCTTCAATATAGGTTGCATGGTTAGTCATTTAGTTTTTTTTTTTTTTTTTTTTTAGTGTCCCAATATATGGGAGAATAGAAATTATTTGGCCTCTTAATAATGTTCACGTGATTTCGCTTTTATTTAGCAATTACGTTTTATTGTTTGATGTAAAGGAGTTTTCATATTTTGAAACATATCCATCCAGAGTCAGCGTGGTGTGAATATTACATAGTAGAAGAACTACTGTGCTGGAGATTAAGGGAAATATCTCAACTCCTTTATTCTTCCAAGTTGAAATATAGAATTGTTTAAGCTTCTCCCTAGCCGTAAAATTCTTTGTTTATAAATACATGAATTCATTTCAGGGAGGACAGAGGGGATGATGGCCATAGGCTGCAGTGGGACTGGAGCTCAGGCAACCTGGGTTAAATGTCTGCTCTAACTCTACTAATTATGTGAGTGTAGGAAAGCCACCTACTCTCTCTGTGCCTCAGTTTCCTCATCTGTAAAATTGGTTTAATAATAGAACCTACCTCATAAGTTGTTTTGAGTCTTAACTGACAAATATATGTAGCATCCTCTTGCAGGGAGTGCAGTGATTCAAGCTAAGGTGGAAAATTTGGGGGATGTATTTAAATTAACTTCATTCTAAGCTAGATAAAGTACACTGAAATGGTTATTTTATGTATGTTGTGAACAAATGATTTTCGATTGGCTTGGCCTGGGTTCCACATAATTGCCTATTTAAAAGTTTATTTATTTCTCACCACAGATATTTTGGGTGGTGCTAACCCTCAGATTGGAGCCCTGGTAGTGCAGTGGTTCTACTCTGTCTTGTCAGTTTGCTGTGAGTTGGAATCGACTTGATGACATCGGCTTTTTTGTTGTTTTTTTTTAACCCTCAAATTAATGGAGTTGATGTCTTTGGTGGTCATTGCTAGAAAATAAGAAATGTGAGTAACCATGGTTAGAAGTACACTTTAAAAAAAAAATATGTGTGCCTAGAAACTCAATGGTAGAGAGCACAGCATGGGAAGGGAAACTTCGCAGTGATATTTCTTCCTCTGTTTTCTTCATTAAGACATTTTATAGGTATTTCAAGCCTTTAGCTTCGTTTCTGTAGATCTTGGCCTTCCCCTGTTTTTTACCTAGTACAGACAGCTTCACTGACTTAGCTGAGAAGAGCAAAGCTGTGGGAAAGTGAGAAGAGGAAATAAATGTCCTCCTACCACCTCCTAGTTCCTCATGAAAAACATTGCTGTCTTTGTATCTTTGGTCAGCTTCTTTGGAAGTTGTTCTTTCTTTTACAAAGCTCTTCTATTATCTAGTTTTTTTGGATTTCTTTCTGTTTATTGAGGTGAAATTCATATAACGCGCAGTTAACCATTTTAAAGAGTACCATTCAGTGGCATTTAGTATATTCACAATGTTATGCAACCACCACCTCTGTAGTTTCAAAACTTCATTACTCCTAAAGAATACATTGTGCGCATTAAGTACACACTCCTCTTCCTCTCATTTTCTGGCAACCACTAATCTATTTTCTATCTGTATAGATCTACCTGTTCTAGATATTTCATATAAAAGCAATTATATAATATTCGTTTATGGCATCTTTCACTTAGCATAACGTTTTTGAGGTTCATTCATGTTATAGCATATATCAAGACTTCATTCCTTTTTATAACTGAATAACACTCTATTTTATGTATATACCACAATTTGTTTATTCATTTATTCATTGATGGATATTTGTTATTGTTAAGTGCCATCAAGTTGGTTCTGACTCATAGCAACCCTATGTATAACAGAACCAAAACACTGCCCATTTCTGCACTATCCTCACAGTCGTTGCTATGTTTGAGCCCATTGTTGCAACCACTGTGTCAGTTCATCTCTTTGAAGGTCTTCTCTTTTTTGCTGACCCTCTACTTTACCAAGCATGATGTTCTTCTCCAGGGACTGATCACTCCTGATAAGACAGGGATGAAGTCCAGTTTATCTCTCCTATCTTTTGTTACCTGTAGTTTTGGTGTCATATTTAAGAAAACCATTGCCAAATCCAAAATCATGAATATTTGCCGGTGTGTTTTCTTCTAAGAGCTTTATAGTTTTAGCTTTTAAGTTTAGGGCATTGATTAATTTTTTTTTTTTTTTAATGTGGTGTAAAGTAAGGGTTCAGCTTCATGTTGCATGTGAATATCCAATTGTCCAAGCACCATTTGTGGAAGAAACTGTTCTTTCTCCATTGAATGGTCTTGACACTCTTGTTGAAAATCATTGATGTTACCATTGATGTGAGGATTTGTTTCTGAACTCTCTATCCTATTCCATTGGTCTGTAAGACTATATCAGTACTACAATGTTTTCATTGCTGTAGCTTTGTAGTAAATTTTGAATTTGAGAAACGTAAGCCCTCCAACTTTGTTCTTCTTTTCAAGATGGTTTTGATTCTTTTGGGTCCCTTGGAATTCAGTATGAATTTGAGGATAGATTTTTCCATTTCTGAAAAAAACACTGTTGGGATTTTATAAGGATTGCGTTGAATCTGTAGATTTGAGTAGTATTGTCATCTTAACAATATTAAGTCTTCCTGTCTCTGAATATAGGATATCTTTCCATTTATTTAGGTCTTCTTTAATTTCTTTCAGCAGTGTTTTATAGTGTACAAGTCTTGTGCTTCCATGTTTAAATTTACTCCTAAGTATTTTATTGTTTTTGATGCTATCATAAATCGCATTGTTTTCTTAATTTTCTTTTTGGATTGTTCATTGCTAGTGTATAGAAATACCACTGACTTTTGTATGTTGGTTTTATATACTAAAGCTTTTATGAATTCGTTTATTATCTCCAACAGGTTTTTTTTTTTCCTGGCAGTAATCTTTTTTAAAAATTTATTTTGTTCTAATAGTCTTTTTGTATGTGAGTTTTTTAGGGTTTTCTAGATATGTGATCATGGCATTTGCAAATAGAGATAGTGTCTTAGTCATCTAGTGCTGCTGTAACGGAAATACTACAAGTGGATAGCTTTAACAAACAGAAGTTTATTTTCTCACAGTTTCGTAGGCTAGAAGTCCAAATTCAGGGTGTCAGCTCCAGAGGAAGGCTTTCTTTGTTGGCTATGGAAGAAGGTCCTTGTCATCAGTCTTTCCCTGTACTAGGAGCTTCTCTGTGCAGGAACCACGGGTCCAAAGGACGCGCTCTGCTGCTCGCGCTGCTTTCTTGGTGGTATGAGGTCCCCCTGTCTCTGTTCACTTCTCTCTTTTATATCTCAAAGAGATTGGCTCAAGACACAATTCAATATCGTAGATTGAGTCCTGCCTCATTAACATAACTTCCGCCTGTCCCACCTCATTAACATCATAGAGGTAGGATTTACAACACATAGGGAAATCATATCAGATGACAAAATGGTAGACAGTCACACAATACTGGAATCATGGCCTAACCAAATTGATAAACATATTTTTGGGGGACACAGTTCAATCCATGACAGATAGTTTGACTTCTTCCTTTCCAATTTACTTCTTTCTTCTTCCAATTTTCTTTCTTTTTCTTACCTAATTCCTCTGGCTAGAACTTCTAGTACTATGTTCAGTAGAAGTGGTGAAAGTGAGCACTTGTCTTATTCTTGATCTGAGAGCAAGTATAGAATGCCCGTTGCTCTTTTGCCTTATTGGCCTTTTACATCTTAGTCTTAACATTCCTCTGCAACTCTTTTCAGTTCCTTCTTCCACGTGGGATAGTTCTTGATCATCTCAGTCCACAAATATTTCATTGTTTTCTGAATTCCTGTGGAGTCACTGACATCACTGATTGATATTCCTCAAAAAACTTCTTGGATTTGTTGATTATTTGTTATATATTATTTAACCAAGCAAATTGTGAACTCTTTGAAGATGACTGTGTTTTGTAGTACAATACCCTGCACATACGGGCATTTAATTATTCCTTTTTATATCCTAGTTGCCTAATACAGTGCTGTGCAGGTACTAGGCCCCTGCAGATTCTTTTGTGGTCACCTTTGATAACGTTTTTGATAGATTTCTATCACATTTCACCATGAAATTGAGATTTGATGGCCCCAAAGTTGAAAAACCTCTTTTTCCTTTTTCCAAAATAAAATTAGTGTGACTATTTTGCTTGCAGATTGCTTTGTGAATCTGTTCATATCACTTACCTACAAAAATATCTGCATTCCTCTTTCTCTTTATAAATTCGTTGTAAAGTTTTTAGTTTATTTAGTATTTGGGTAGATGATGATTAAAGCCGTAGGATGAAAATGTTGTTTACTGAGATGTTTGCCATAGGATAAACATGTCATTTACTGAGATATTTGATGTACTGTTAACTGTTTTATCTCTGCTGCATGCTGGATGTAATGTCCAAGAGGGTGGGGACTTAGTTTTCTTAATAACTAACTGTATCTCCAGATTATAAAAATGATGTGTAGCATGAAGTAGGCTGTTAACCAATATTTGTTGAATAAATGAAAGAGTGAGTGAATGAATGGAGGCCTGAATCTTATAGGAATGAAAATATTTATGTCCTTCTCTGTAGCTCTGCATTATTGCATTTGAATTTTATATAAGCTGAGAAATGTTTATTGCATGTGTTCCCAATTCCTTGATGTGGGAAGACCAGATGAGATTTCAACTCAGAAACCAAAATGGGATATGGTGTTTGTTTTCCTTTCTGTTGATGTGGTGAATGGGACTTAAGGCCCAGATAGGGTAGGCTTGGATGGTGATTCCAGTGGAGTTGCCAGTTAAAGGGGCTAGGCAACCAGGAGGATCAAAGGTATAGGGCTGAAATGGAGATGGGAAGTGGTGGTGTCATGAACTAGCAAAGCCAAGAAAGGTAGTAGAGTGGGGAAATGACATCTGGTCTGGAGGAGCTTGGGAGACGATGCATGGATCACTTGCGACTTTTTACTGGACTCCAGAACAGGCTTAAATGATCAGGCCAGGATCTGTCAAAGGAGTAAAATACTTCTTTTTACATTACAGCCAAAAGTTGGTATACACATTAACAAGAAATAAATACCAATAAAGAGGAATAGGTCTCCTGTTATCTTAGGTCAGCCTTACAGTTGTGTTTTAGAATTAATTTTGTCAATTTGTCAAATGTTGGAGTTTTATTTTTGTCTTCTAGCTGCACATAAATTCTCCTGAATTTATGGTTTTTGTATAGATGATCCTTTTTTCAAGGGTGTTCCACTCTTTTCCAAGTCTTGTGTGTCATTTGTGTGAAAGGATGGTAGTAGTTTAGACCTATTCTTTTGGCTTTGGTAAAAATTAATTTTCTTTCAGTTTGATGGTATCCATTACCTTTAGATAGTTATTTCTGGACTGCTGGATGCTGAGGTCTGCAGCCTTGAAGACAAATGGTGATCAGTCCCTTTTCAAAACCAGCATAGTACTTTGGACTAATGATAACCTAAATTTCACATTCTAGCGAAATTCCACATTCTGTCAGAGTTTCATTGGCAATACAAAATTGAAATCTAACAGTTAATTCTTAGTACTGGAAGGAAATACACTAATTGTTAATAGTGATTATCACTGGCTTATAAAATTGCATGGTTTTAAATTTCTTTTTAGAGTTATATTTTTAAAGTATAAACAAAGTATATGTATTTTATAATAAAGTTACTTTTGAATGCCAGTAATGAAGGTAAGCAAAATACATGATGCAATAAGTAAAAGGTAGTAATTGTATGCACACTACATTAACTTTGTAAGAAAACACATATATAGGAGAAAAGACTGGAAGAAAGTAGATTAAAATGCTAGGAATAATTGGTTTAGGGAAATAGAATTATGGGTAGTTTAAAATTTTTCTATTTTACACTTTTTTTGGTAATGTGCTTATAATATTTTGAAAATTATAGTAAAAGAATCAGTGGCCACTTACCTTTCTACTCAGGTAGCATATTTTGTGGCAGTGGTTTAACTGGCAAAATTGACAACCAATTCAAGAGGCTTAATTTGGCAGGCTGTTTATTGTTGCAATTTAAGCAAAAGTGTAGTAGACCTTTCCTGTTTTCTGTGTGGTATGAAACATTGATGATAGATGGTTAGGGTAAGGGAGTAGGAGAAGCTAAGGTTGATTATTGCAGCTTCATTGGCCTTCTGGACAAATGATGATGCTGTTAATGGTGAACAGCAGGAGGAGGGAAGTGCTTTGGGGGTAGGTAGTAGGATTGGATAGATTATGCCTGTAAAAATGGCGTGGCAGGGGTGTCTGACCTCCTCTAACTTCACAAAGGGGTAGGAGAGAGAATCGAGATCAACAACAGCCCAAGGCTGATTCCTATGAGGCAGAGGTGAGACATACCTCCTTTTACCAGCCGTTTTTACCAGTTCTGACACCATCTGTCTTTCCCACTGTGTACTCTACTTTTCTGTGAGTTTGATATTTCATTGCCATAGCCACACAACTCACAGATTGTACTCATACTTATGGGGTTTATTAGGGAAGTAACAGATTACAGTTCAAGTTTAGGAATGCTCAGGGTACAGTTCTTTGATCAGGACAGCCTCTTCTCAGCTGCGCCTGCAGGCAGGTCTCTTTCTGGCCCTCAACCCTTCTGCCTCTCTGCCTGGCCTCTGCCCTGCTTGAGCAGGTGTTACAAAACTCTTTTAGCTCTGCCAGTAAGTGTCTAGAAACACCCCCACTTAATCATTGTGTGTGACTCACAAAGACTGTGGCTAGAAGGGCCATATTAAGTATTTCATTGTACCGCACAGTGCCCATTTTGTTTGAGTGTGGAACTTTAAGTAGGACATCTTTAGCAGACAGTAAGACATTTTATCAGTTAGAATAATCTGGGTTGTAGTTACAGGTTTGTGAGTCATAACTGTAAATGTGGCCATTAAAACATGATATATGCTAGCTGTGTTCAAAACTCAGTGAGTTTTGATATAGGAACAGTGCAGGAAGGAACTGCTGCTCACAAATTATTCTTTTCACCGTAAACTTTGTGTATCACAGTTGTGTTAGTAGTGACAGCTTAATGGTTGGAAGACATTGAAATGATACATAATTGCTAATGTACATATGTGTGCTGTAGTTAGCATCCATTGTAATAAAAGAACCTAATTTTCCCCTCCCATCTTTTTGGGTTGAGGTGTGAGTTGTTTCACAAGGTCAAACAGGGAAAAGTGGAAGTGTGTTCAGGTGTTAGTTTTGATATTTTATTTTATGTCAAATGTTAGGTCCAAAGCTGTGTTCTCATGTTTCTTTCTTTTTTTAATAACAAAAATTTTGTGTTTGGTGAAGGTTTACACAGCAGTTTAGGGTCCCATTCAACAATTTCTACACAGGTTCTCCATTGATATTGGTTACATTTTCACTATGCATGAACATTATCATTATTTCCGTTCTGGTTGTTCATTTCCATTAATCTAGTTTCCCTGCCCCCTTATATTCTCATGTTTGTTTTAAAGTAATTATTAACCATTTGGTCTCGTATAGGTGCTTTTTTAAAAGGAGCACAGTACTTACGGGTGATATTCGTTATTTTTTGAGCCAGTTTGTTATTTAACTCAGGGATTAATTTCGGTTAAAGGTTTGAAGAGTATCTCAGGGCAATAGTCTTGGGGAATCCTCCAGTCTCAACCAGTCCAGTAGGTCTGGGTTTTTTTTTTATAAATTTGAGGTTCTGTTCCACATTTTTCTCCCATTATTTCAAAGTCCATCTGTTGTGGCCTTGATTAGAGCAGTCAGTAAGTGTTAGCTGGGCACCATCTAGTTCTTCTGGTCTTAGGGTAGACGAGGCTGTGGTTCGTGTAGATTATTTGTCCTGTAGAGTAGTTTCTTCGCTGAGTGTTTGGTTTCCTTCTTTCTCTTTTGTTGCTCTGATGCTTCTTGAAATTTAACTGTTATTGCATATATGTGCATTCATAAATTGAGGAAATAAAATGTATCTTTTAAACATTTTGTTATTAACACTAAGAACCTGCTTTGTGGATAATTTTTTGTTGAAAATATTACTATATAGGAAGCTTTTTATATTTATTATAGCATATGAAAATTCCCTTAAAAAAAAAAAAAAGCTACCATTTGTTCAATGTCTACTAGGTGCCAGGCTTGTTAAGAATACCATTTTATAGATTAGGAAACTATGCTTAGTGGTGGGACTCAGATTCTAGCTTAGGTCTAATTTTAAAGTTCATACCCTTGGTCTTACACTGAGATGCATCTTGGGTATTGTGAGTTGTTGAGATTCATATTCAGTACCCTAGTCTCCCCTCCACCCATGTTAGTTGTGATATGCATATTTAAAAACTGGTAACTTGGATTTAGATATTTACTGAAGATTGTATGTGTAGTGTGTTAGATTTTTTTTTTTTTCCATCAAAACTTGAAATGGGAATGCTATGTTGGTTTATAATTTGGCCACATTTTACTTATAAAGGATTGATTACTGGATTGTCACAGATTGGATTAAGATGTAATTGAAAGGAAATGAGAAACTTGAAGATGGACTAGATTGAGAGGTTGTTGTAAAGATTAATAGAGTCACTTATCTAGTATGTGTATTTTATCGGCTCCAGTGTATGAAAATAATTGATAAAAATTATCTTTGCAGTTGGAATATTAGTCCAAATTGTTCTGTTAACACTCTGATACATTCATTTCTCTATTTTAACTTGTCTCTTATCCAACAATCTGTATCATCAGGTTTTCATAATTGTGAATGACCCGTATTTTAGAAATTTTATTCTCCTTCCTTATACTTATAGTGAGCGATCTTACATTTTAGAAAATTTTAGAACAATAATGATAATCGATTTTAGAGACAGTTTTTAAGAGTTGTTAAAAATGACAGCATAGTTATATATGTACAAAATTTTAGAGAGATCTGTAAGAAACTTGACATTGGTTACCTCTGGGAGAAGAAAATTGGATGATGGAAGATTTTTACTTTCTACTTTATATCCTTCTGTACTGGTTGAATTTTTTTAATCAATGAACAAGTAGAACTTAAGAAAAGTAGTTAAAGTTAATAGCACAGGGCTATGGTTATAGCTGCAGTTTTCTTTGTCCCTATTTTTAAAGTACATAATACTTAATTCTTCCATTTATTTACCAAATAAATGTAGCTGACATGCTTTATTTTTATTATATTCCTACACTCTCACTGAAGTACTGTTTCATTTCAGAAGTCAGTATGGTTTCCAGAAAATTGTTTAGTGGTCCTTCGGGACTAGAAGATTTATTCATTTGCAAATCCTGACCTAGAAAAAATGAGGTTGCAAAGTACATGAATTTTGCTTTTCATTCACTACTGTCTTTTTAAAGAAAACTTAGCTGTGTGACCTCAGCAAGTTACTCCTCTGAAACTTTTTTCTCTTTGTTTAGTAAGACATTTATTTTGTAAGATTATCTTCCAGAACTCTTCCAAATCTCTGATTCTATAATTTTATACTCATTTCAATTCAAAGGTGCAATTCAGTAATCTTTAAGGGAGTGATATAAGCAAAAGTCCTAGTTGACAAAAATGTAGATAACCTTCAGAATAAACTTTAATAATTAAAATGTATTTGCAATTTGATTTATCTGATAGTGAATTCTAATGTTAGCGCTACATGAATCAGCCATGTCCATACATAAGATCTTAGTTATGAAGTGGCATTTTGAAATGAAAACTTCCAGTAATGAAGATACATTAACTTTCTGTTTATTGATTTAAAACAATTTTTTTAATAGCAAATCAGCATTTCTATTTTTAGCCTTAATACTGGAGACTAGCTTCTTTTCTTTGTTTAGAACCTCAAAGGAGATGGTGTCCTATGCCAACTGTAGTTTTATAGATAATTACACATTGGGCTATCAATCAAATTTAATTAAACTGTGACAGCTTCTTTGATTAATTTGCCTGAATTGGTTAAGTTATGGCAGTGAAGAAAATAGTTACGATCTATACCCTGAGGATTTATTATTTTCAAAGCAAGTGTGTTGTTCTGAAATGTGAGGCCTCCAGTTTTGAACTTGTGTTATTTGTCCGTATGTGAAGTGCTCAGTAAAACATTGAACTGCTGTCTTCATTAGAGAAGCAGCCTCCTTTGATTACTTGTCCTTTTGAAAAATACCTGAACACAAAAATGAAATGTCTTACTTCATTTAAATTTTTCTGATGTCTCCTCAGGCCAAAAAAAAAAAAAAAGGGATTATCATTGCTGGAGTCCAGATTGGAAGCTTCTGTAGTTTACTGAATGAACTGGATTGAAAGGGCCAATGTGAAATAGAAATGCAGTTCCTGGAATTTTGTTTAATAATAAAGTGAGCACATGAGTTCTTTTTGCTGGCCTGTAATAGACAAAGACCGGGTAGCTGCATGCTTGGAAAGCTTTTCTGTGTCCATGCAGTCTTCATTCTTATTGTAGGCAGGCAGCTGAGGAGACATCCCCTAAAGAGGCAGAACTCCTCCTCCTCCCTCTTCTCCTGCTTTCTTTTTACTATATACTGGGATATTCAAAGGCCTTGCATTGACCAGAAAGACAAAGGGTGCTTTCATTCTCTGGGTTTAGCCATAGCTTGTGTGCTGGGCCTTTGTTATGGCTTGCACTAGCCCTTTCTCTTTTGCCACCCCCAGTCTCATTGTTAATACTTTGTAGCAGCAACTGTATCATTTTTAGAATTTTACCTCATTTAAAAATAAACAGTTGCAAAAGAAAAATCCAATTTTTGAAAACTGAAAAATGCCAAGAAAGCTTAATTTCCTCCTGTGTTTATTTCATTAAACAAAGTGCTCTGTTATAGCTAAGTGCCATAGTACTAGACTTGATCTTATTGAAATTATTTTGTATCATTTAAAAAGTATGGTCAAAACGAACCTTATTTCCTTTCTGTATGACTATATCCCATCTAACTCATTGTTAATGCTTGATATTCATTCATGAAATACAAGAATCTTTTCCACCAGTGTTAGATGGTTTATTTTTAGTATAGTTTTAAAATTACTCAACACTTTTATATTTATTTTATCAGATAATATGGAGACTTTTGGTAGTTGTGTGAATAATTCGAAGAATACGTCTTGCCTCAGTAGAATGGACCGTTCAAGTTGATGTCTCTCCTATAGATTAATGTTAATAGTGTTGCTTTTGTCCCAAACTTTGCTTACATAGAAGTAAATCATCAAGACGAAGTAAGCAAAAGTTATTAGTTTTTTATACATGTTACATTTGGATATGTAAACTTTATCAGATAGAGCTGGACTGTATTTTACAATTTTACTTTGAATTTGCACTACCCAAAAGTTATCGCCGTCATTTTTTCCAGACAGGTAATTTTCTAATGAAATATTTCGTACATATAGAAAATTATATAACAAACACTTGTGTACCTTGTTGTTAGTTGCCTTCAAATTGATTGAGACTCATGGCGCCCCCATGTATACAGAGTAGAACTGCTCCATAAGATGTTGAAGGCTGTGACCTTTTAGAAGCACATTGCTACCAGGCCTGTCGTCTGAGACACCTCTGGGTGGATTCAAGCCACCAATGTTTTGGCTAGTAGTTGAGAGCTTAACCGTTTGCACCACCTAAGAATGCTTTGTCATGTTTGCGTTTTTGAGAAAAATTTTGTTGAATTCTAATGTCTTAAATCTGTATATTGTGAAAGTTTATAATTTTTTCTCTTACATAAACCTGGTAAGTGCTATCCTTGATACCATGCAGTATCTGCTGGAAGTATTTGTGACAATTTTAGGTTCTATTTAATAGCCTCAATATTAAATGAGCATATATATTAAATTTTTAGACAGTAATGCCTCGTTGTCACATACTCACAAAAGGGAATATAACATACATGGTGAAATTTTATTTACAGGTATGTTATATAAGCTGGTATGTAAATATGCCATTGAAAACTGAGGAGAATTTTGTTATTTCATAATTTGTTCAGCTGCTAATAAAATATTAGATTTCATTTTGACCTTTATATTAGAAAGAGGAATTGCTCTTACAGGTCATAATATTAGCAGTGGTTTATTGTGTGCTGCCCTTTAACAGGCACTGAGTTAAATGCTTTAAATAAATCACCTTATTTAAACTATACCTCACCTCTCCGAGGTAGGTGCTATTATTTATTGTCCTCATTTTCCAGGTGAAGAAATGTATATTTAGGGATGTTAAATGTAACTTGCCCAGGAAATAGCACAGGTAGTAAGTGGAAGAACTAGAATGGCATAATCAAATTTGTACGCTGCATTACTGACGTGAATACATTGCCTTCTAAGGTCAGTGTTATTAGAAGTGTTACAGTATCCCTCTTCGACACAGACTGAAATTGATCTGTTTTCAGTTAAGTTCTGGGCTTCAAGTTGAAGTATATTCAAGTTCTTTGAAACCTAGATGTTGGCTGTGATTATCGGTTTTAGTTTATAGATGGAAGAGCTTGTGTGAGATGTGAGTGATCCACCTCACAGCTCTTGGACTGAGCCAGCCTTACTGGGCAGGTCTGTCTCAGTTGCTGCACCCAGTCCAGAGTGATGTCTCATGAAGTGGTTGCTTAGCTACTTAAAACTGAAGTTAGAGTAAAGGAAAAGAGTGATGAAGGAAAGGAAGAACAAGGAGTCTTTGTTTTTCTAGTGATTTAAACTGGACTGATGAGTGAGGGACTTATGGGAAGGGCCTAGAGCATAAGATCCCAAGGGTGAGTTGAAGAAGGAGAGTTACTGACCATGGGCTAAGGCCCAGATGGAATATCTGCAGTGGGGGAAACAGCAGAGAAGATTGTCATTGCTGTAGTTATTTTAGAAATTTACTAAACATAAAATGCACTCCAGCATACATACTAAGTTTGTTCTTTTCTTTTTCCCAGAAAGAACATTAATCATATTTCATTTCTCAAATGTACAGTGGTTATCCTCTGTGTGAATGAAAAAGTCTTTGGATTTTGTTTCATCGCCTCATTTGATGACCATTTTTGCATTAATTTAGCATAACTATATTTGTGGGTGTCTTGGGTGCCCTTGGAGCCCTGGAGGCGCAGTGATTAAGAGCTTGGCTACTAACCAAAATGTTAGTAGTTTGACTCCACCAGCCTCTCCTTGGAAGCCCTATGGGGAAGTCCTACTCTGTCCTGTGGGGTTGCTATGAGTTGGAATCGACTTAATGGCAATAGGTTTGATTGGTTTTTTGGGGCACCTGTCTTACTTAGCTAGTGCTGCTAGAACAGAAATACTGTAAGTGGATGGCTTTAACAAACAGAAGTTTGTTCTCGAACAGTCTAGTAGGCTAGAAGTCCGAATTCAGGGTATCAGCTCCAGGGGAAGGCTTTCTCTCTCTGTCGGCTCTGGAGGAAGGTCCTTGTCATCAATTACTGAGCTTCTCAATGCAGGAACCTTGG